>NT_176446.1:785403-861677 GCF_000188095.3 Bombus impatiens | reverse complement strand
CGCCGCCGGCGTCGAAAAACATTTCGAGATCCTTTACTACAGGAAAGACGGTGAGTCAACCCACTCGTCAATTTGTTTATAATTAATTGCACCGTGGAAATTGATACCTTCTAGCATATCATTGTTCCATCGATGGAATGTATAATACAGTCCTTGATATCGACTTTGTCGTAATTTTTATTCATTTCTCAAAAGAATCGAAAGCTTTCTGATTTACTAGTTCCTTTGATGTCGCTACGAGACCTCGTTCTAGGGATGAATGCTTCTCGTTCTATTTACCAAAGCCATTTTTTATTTATCAGCTCAGCAAGGTAAATAATTCATGCGAATAATTTGATCACTGGCCTTGGAATTTATTCGACGTTACAGATTTTAGAGCATTCCAATGCAAAGGATAATTTTTATTTAAGCTTTCACGATCTGAGCAATATTCAACTCTGTCAGGAATGGAAATTCACCTTGGTATATGTTTTCTGAATTAATAATTAAGAAAGTTAAACAAGTGGGATTAAACGTCTTTATTCGGATAGTTGACGAAGAATAGAGCAATTATTAGTTACAGTGGTTATAAATATTGATGTTACGATGATACGAGGAAATGAGGAAACGAGTAACGGATTCTTCCTCGAACACGAGCGTGAACATTATAAGATTTCGTGGAGTGCGAGCCAGGAACTTAAGGTGCAAACTGGCAATATTTCCTCAAGTTGAAGCTTCGTAGAAAACGGGATACCGGACATCCTGAATTCCTATCCGGTGTGTCGACTAGTCGCGTCTTGGCAAACCCTATTAACTTCCTACGGACATTGTTTCTTGGATCTGTACTTTTGCCAAGTGTTCTATTAGAAACGTTCTAGCATTTTCTCGATTCTTCGTTACCTGAAATACGAATCGATACTTGCGCTGACCTATCGTGAAAAATCTGACGAAGAACGGAGAGCACAACTAGCTTTATAAATTCGCGAGCTATAGTTCCTAAGAGAAGTTCATATGTTCATTGTATCCAACATCTGACCTGTTTCATTTCAGGTATAATTAATCTCTTGTATTTCTTAGAATTTCAAAGTTACTTTTTAGAAGATGCTAAAATATTATAGTCGATGGAAATTATTTTTCGAAATTATATACTGACTCACAAAAGTTGGCGGTATTGAAATATTAATTCAATGATAGGTTCTGCGTGCTTTAACTTCGCGCTGAGCAGCTGTAAAGTTCCCTTTAAAGTACTTTGCGTCAATCCTGGAAACTTCTTGTTGTCAGTGCTATTAACCGCCTCCCCTACTGACTCACTTCGTAACAATCATTACCGCTATGCTATACCACGTTTTATAACCCATTTCTTCAGCGAACTTTATCAGTTCAATAATTCCTTTTACTAGAATGTATTTCGGACTGTATGTGTGCTGATCGAACACGAAATGCTACCGATTTACGTCGTCTAAATAATGATTAAGGACACTTGTCACTTGAAGTTTCCTTTTTTTCATCGATTACAGGGGACTTGGAATTTTTTCATGCGTTATGTTTGGTAACTAAAATAATTAACTTGAAATTTTGAAATAATTTACTTCTTTACCAAACATCCACAAAAAATTATTTTAGAAAAATACAAGAGATAAGTTTGCTTTGATATCTTTGTGCGGGGGAACTATACCATTTTTTCAGAATCTTGCACATACATTTACGTTTCTAAAAAAATTAAGCTTTAAATAATTTGATGACAAGACTATTTCCAATAGTTTTTAAGTGACAGCCTCTCATTCCTTTGAACGAGACTTTCAATGATTTTATTAGACGGCTTTATCGACAAGAAGTAATTTACATATTTGGCTGATGATCGTGATTTTCTGGACAGGAATCGTAGCACCGGCCTTTTCGCAGGTTGTAAGAACCGTTCCGTTATTTAGAGCGGGAAAATTGAATTTATTCGCGGGTGGATGGTTGGCTGGAACTCGATTTTGCCGTAGTGTCTGACCTTAGGCGCGGCGAGATCAATAGTCACTACTGTATAATTTATCATAGTCGTGGCACGAAGTCTGTTAGGCCATCCGAATGCTCATGGTTCGGTCCCCTCGGACTTGAGATTCGAACTTTCGTATGCTATGAACCTAACCGCATCATTCTCATTTAAAAAAAATTGCTTTTTTCAAATTAGAAATATCCGTGTTCCTTGTTTTCCATCTTGCAATGTGACAAGATTTATGCAACCGTCGTGTCATAGAGAATTTTCCAATTTAGTAAAGTGGACTCTGCTTCTTTCAACGGTATTTTTCAAATGGCGATTTGTCATCCTTTCCAAAGCAAACTTGTACGTGAAACACATCTCTAAATTTATATTATAAATCTCATAAAAAAAGAACTATTCCTCTTATTTTTTATATACCGGTTGCTTTGCAGAAAGTTGTGTGAGATTGTCAAATTTAAGACATAGAGCTGATTCTGTTCTTTTATTAAAATTTCGAAATATCACTCAGTTCATACCAAGAATCCAATTTTGAAAAAAATATTCTTCTCCTTTTATTTAAATATCCACGTCTACTGTATCCAAATTTTTGGAATGTCATTAGATCTGCATAAGTATGTAAGGTGAATATTTCTAATTTAGGAAAATAGACCTGATTCCGTGCTTTCTCATCGATATTTTATGATATATCCCAGCTACCGTTTTACGATATCTGGCAAAGAACTGGCACGTGAAAGGTCTCAAATTTTTGCGATACAACAACGAGAAAGCAACGCGAAAATAGGATACACACGTAGCCTACGTACGACGTGGCACAAAGGAAAACGAAAGAAAGGTGCTAGCGTGAAAGAGCTGAAAGGCTGAAAGTAGTCTACTCCGACCACCTGCAGCCGCCTCTGGATGGTCTATTATAGTACGTCATGTTTCCACTGAATCTGCAAGTTACACGTTATGGATTTCCACGTTTCATGAAACGAACACCCATTGTTCTCTCTTATTTCGCTCGATGAAAGATCGTCAGAAATATCGATCGCGGGTTATGAAAATCAATCGTTCGTTTGCACAACCTCAACGGAAGATTATATTGACCGCCGCTCTTTGACTCTGTAATGAGGTGAACGATGATGATGTAGAAAGATGTAGATCTCTTTGACTGTGTTGCAGCGAAGAACATAATTCAGCTAATTACTGTAACTTTTGTATATATCGTTTTATTACAACAAATAGATGCAACAGAAATATTTTGTACAAATACAGCTGACACGAATAATTCCTTAATATATCAAGTATCGTCGAAGATGACTTAAAAAATTTCTTAATATTGCGAATATCTTTTTTATTTATCTTTAACAAGAAACATTCGTTGATTCAATTTAGCGCAATGTTTTTAACAATGAGATTTTTTAATACGTTTAAGCATACTTTGCACCAGATTTTGACAATAGTTGGAACGAGTTCCATCCTGTTGCTTTTTAATTCTCTTTCGTAATTGAAGAATCGATGTCGGTGGAGACTCATAAGAGTCTCTTACCTTTTGTTTTAGAAACCCTCTACAGATTTCTCAATGGGATTGAGATTAATACTCTGCGCGTGCCATTTTGGTAGAGAGAATTTGCCCGTTCCGGGCCAATTCTCTGTATTTTCCGCTGTGTATTTAGACTCTCGATCGTGTTAGAATATAGTCATTTCTCGAGGAAACAATAGATTTTCAACTATATCTGTGTCTATATCTATCTGTAAATTGTCCTGCGAAATATCTTTACATGTGTATTGATTCGTTAATACATTCTGTTAGATGCAATGATACGATCTTACTTATACAACACGCAACAACAGTGAATCGATGAATATTTTATTGACATTCGCAATTTTAGAAAGTTATTTTAAATTACTTTCAATTATTAATACCGTTACTACATACATATTTATCTTTCTTTGAAACGTAATGCTAATAGCAGCAAACGTGCTTCATAACAAGCAATAAAAACGATGAAAGATGATTTATATTGGCGCCGTGGCCTTTTTTATGGGGCTGGAAGACTGTATTCTGGTGGCGTGAATGAAAAGGTCAAAGGTTACGGGACCAGGAAGTTCCATTCGATCCGATTAAAGATGTTCCTTAGCTGTTTCCTTTTCATTGATGTGGCGGAAATTAATGGCCATCGAGATCGGGGGCTGAAATGTCAAACCTTTATTACGCGGTTTCATGACACGGGGAAGTCTTAAATTAAAGCTTCAAGTAGCAACACCGATTGACGCTGACTTCTTGCACTGCATATGGCGTTTTATGCCAATAGAAACTAAACGAAGGCTAAAGCGAATTTCACGGAAATACAACTGAGTTTCCAAGCACTTCTCTTCTTAGTTTACTGTTAATTTCTTTATCGAGATATTTCAATGTATTACGAGATTGCTAAGAAACTTGGCAATGTTCAGGTACTTTCAAGAATTCGGCAATAATAATAATTCAAGAATCAGGAATTTAATAAAGATTTCACTTTCGCTAGAAAAATTTAAAATCACAATTTAAAAATTATATTTATGTCTAGATATTATTATTTCCTTCGATATAAAGGAAGTCCGGGGTAATACAGCACGTGCAATGGTTGTCACTTTGTCTGTATTTGTTCCGGACTATCTGACTATTGAGGACGTTTCTGCGGAGTCTCTTCCGGTTCCAACTACTCCCATGGACATTGTTCATCTCAAACCAATGGCGAGGAATAATCTGCTATTCTGTAGGCTTCTCTCGAGCAGCGCTATTCGAGGGAACATTATATACTATTATGAGGCTGAGACTCGGAACAATTTCCACCCTTGGAAAAATAGTTTTATCATGGGATTTATCTTTGAGAAGGTTCCAGTAACATAACAATTCGTATAGGAAAAAAAAAGAAAAAAATAATCGTTTCTTAGATCCTAGAAAAGGTTGCGAGATTGCTAGAGCTTCAGAAAAGATTAAAAAGTTGTTCAAAAAGATATTTCAGAGTATAGAATTTTAGATGGTTTCATAGGATGGGATACTACATCGTACTGAATCTTGTAAGGCTTTAGACTAATAATACGTGTTATAAACGCTTAGCGAGTTAATAATTTGAAATGGAAGTTGTACAAGCAGAGTAAGTTAACTAAACCTACAGACGAAAATGATGATTAGAGATGATCTAAGATTGGGTCACACGTTCTATCGTCCTATTAATAATCCAAAGATATCTCCACAGTGGAATTTCACGTGGTAGAAATAGTATTGAATTAATATGATGTTTTGTGTTCCTATTTTTCTTGTTTTCGAATTTTCGAAGTAGATAATTCAAATACAGATATATATTTATAACACGATGCAAATAAATAATATAATTTTTTAGCAAAGCGCTTGAAGAAGGAAGGAATTTTATAAGTAAACAATTCAAATGTAATGAATGAATTCTCCTTGAATTTTAAGATGGAGAATTCATATACAAATATAGGGCGAAATTTCATCAATTTATTGGGGAAGCGTTTGAGGGACGATGAAGCCTATAGACCGAATTCTAGGTGACCAAGATCTCGCACGTTCCACGAGACCAGCTAAGGAAGCTATCAAGGATCCTTTAATCAAACATAGGTATAATCACCCGCGTGCAGCCCAAGCGGTGAGAGTAGTTTCAAAGTCGGCGTATGATCGATTAATTTTCCATACTCTCGGAATCCGTCAAGGTTGTAGAGCCAGGACACTCAAGGTCAGCCTAGGGAAACTTTACACTCACGCTAATGCATATAGTAGCCGTCCACGATATATCGTGTCGCATTTTCATATCGACAAGTTTGTAAATTTAAACTTCAGCTTACGTGAAATTCAAAGCCATTCTAAGATTTCTGGTATGTTGTGGTCCTTAGATTCACAAAATCCCAAGATCTTCGAGGACACCTTTTACGTAATTGTAAGAAGAAGATCTTTGTTCCGATTGAAATTCAAATTCATTATGGAAATATTTTCTTGGAGATTTTGAATCGTTTTACAACAATAGAATTCTTCCCTGACATTAGTTTTTACCACCAAAATTCTTTTCTGACGTGCCTGTGTCATTTTTATAAAATAGAATTCTTTTTTTCTTTATTCAGTATCTGTCCCTAATATGTTCATTTTACTTCTTCATTATCTTCGAATTATCTCTTATTACTAAAATTCTTTCCTTTGACATTTTTATCCTTTTGCTTTCCATTAGGATGTTTTTCTTCGCCATTCTGGCATTCTCGAGGAAAACAATTCAGATTAAAAAGAGCTTTAATCTTCTTTCGATCGAACATCAACAAACATTGCCACGAGACTGTTAGCCGGTGGTTTCTCTCCGAAGAAATCATCGACTGGATGAGTATCGATATCGTTGTTGATCGGCCCCCATCAGCAGATGTGGCTATTTCGCGAGAACCTCCTCGAGAGTGCTCTCTCGCGTTGTTACGCAACCGTGCAGAGCGTGAGGACGGTGTTTGAAGCGGCTAAGAATAGCAGTGCTTGTGTTCCACCCCTTCTCTTGTTCCTGAAACGCCCACCCTCCTCCTTCCATCGTTCGTACCCCCTTTTCGTGTGTCCCCACCAGGTATACAGCGTAGTCAATGACATCACGGAAAGGCGTTCAACCTCCCCCTTCCCTGCACCATTGGCCCACACGGCGTCGGAACGTGACGTCATCACCGACGCTTCTCCTTTTCTCTCCTTTTCACCCTCCTTTCGAACCGTTTCGCCTTCGTTTCGTCTCAGCGTTTTTCCTCTCGGTATTTTTATTTCACTGTAGCTACGAAAGGTATTGGCACACATCCCTATTTTTTTTATTAGGTTTTATGCATTCCATCCTCGTAGCATCAAATTTTTATAGTGATGCGAGAGTACTATTAAATGATGCAAATATGCTTGGACAACCAGAAGAAGAATCTTTAAAGAGTTGGAGTTATTTCAAAAATATTTTTTAAGATTATGAACGCTTTTCGTTGCGAGGTGACTTTGACCTACGATCTTCTTGAAATTACCAATCACAAATACATTAATATAAAACCATCATAATACGTAGTCGATGGAATTTGTATAATTTATGGCACTTATAATTATTTGTATAATTTACAACGAATAATTATTAAATTATATATCGCGTGTGATGAGTCTACTGTAACTTTTAATACGGTTATGTAATAAGAATATTACCTATGGACAAAATTTTATTCGAACTCTCGTTCAACATTCTTCTGCTTTGTTACCTAAACACACGTGATGCAACAGTAAATTCGTGACGTCGTACTCAGGACAGTGACACTCCGAGCGTGTTGGCTTTGCCAAAGCGTTAAGCCTCGTCTCAGAACTGGACTGTCCCGTCGGCGTAGTCTGTCCTCCGAATTTCGAAAGCTTCGCTGGGGAACCGCGGCGCTAAGAGGCCACCTAAGGTACGGGCTTGCAGTCTCTGTAACGACAGCGCGCGGACATTAGCTTCGTGCTCGATCGTTCGTGATTCTCTTACGTTTCTTCCAAATCGTGCCCTCCGAGCGTGTTCTCATTCTGTGAATAACGTTCCGATATACTTTCGAGAACCTATGTCACTGTCTCATAACTCTACCAAGTCTAAAACGTTCAAACTGTCACATACTATCAAGTATAATAATAACAATTGAATGTCACAATAATAAAATAAAATATCATTTAGCTAAAGTGAAATTTTTCATATAAGAAGAGTGCAAGTGTGGATTATTATCTAGCAATTCATTATTAAATTAATATACGTGAATGATTATAAAGGAAACGATTGAAGAATCGTGGAAATATTATTGGTCGAAGGAATTAGTATCAGAATTGTACGAGAAACGAAACTCTGTCTTTTGTTCGTCTTACACGTGGAAACTCCGATTTCATTGGAACGATATACGCGTGAAGTGGCGAGAGAAAGCAATGAGTTGCGACGTGGAGAGCCCGGAAGAACAGCGAGAATGGATCCCCATGAAATTGTAGGTTAATTTTACTTGCTCCCGTGATTCCTCGCTCCCTCCCTCTTGTTCTGGCACCAAGGCACCGAAGTTCCCTCATTAAGAACGCTATTAGCCTGTGGGAACGAGGGTAGATTTTCATCGCGAGAACCTGAAGCACCTATGATTACCAGAAGTTTTATGAATTTTCGGCTGACCGGGTAACTCGATTGTCGTTCGCTTCCTACAGTGTGATGCTCGTTTTTTTTTTCTTGCTTCTGTGAATACGAAAGTGTGAAATAGCGACGATCGCACGATTTAGTAATTCTATAAACGAAGTTAACCACGTCGATCGTATAAAATATTTCAAAGTGAATATTTACTTTCAAAAAATTACGAACTTGTTTATTCGTGTAGTTGCTGGATTATTTTGTTTTTACTAAAACGCGGATATTAAGATTTTGTGCTAGTTTTTATTGCTGATAATTGAGTCTCAAATGCTAGATTATTTTACTTTTAATAGTAGTTCGTTACGAATGACTGAGTTTCGAGTGCTAGAAAATTACTTCATTTTTCGAACAACCTGAGAATATGAATTTTGTATAATTGTTTCTTACCAATGATTGGGTTTCAACCGCTGAAAAATTACATTATTTTTATAATGATACGGGAATGGGAATATCGTGCGATTGTATTGTATCGTAAGTAATTGAATCCGCAGTGCTAGGAATATATAAAAGAGTTATGTGTTTTTGACTACGGTTGAGAGAAGAGTGCACAATACTGCACAACCACTCAAACTACTGGTGGACGTGACTGAATGTGTACTGGGAATGTCCGCGTAGTTTTCTTGAACTCAGTGAAAACGACTAGGAGATAGAGGACAAGAGGATGTGTGAGTGTTACGATATATTAAGTATAAAAAAAGTACTTGATAATGAGTTAACTTAATGATATTGTTTAAGTTTTATTGATATTGTTTGGTTTGAGTCCTCTTGCATTATATCGTATCGTCCTGAGGTCTTATTTTTGTTCTGGTATGTTTTATATTTTAGAATTATCTTCGACTTATAAATAAATACATGTGTAAATTTACACTTTTGTACGCCTAGATGTCTACCTAAACAGAGACTTATTTCACTTGCTAAGCATTATAACTAATTCTTTGCTTTGGATATTTTATAAATTTTATATATTTCTTTATATATTTTTATTTGTCATATTATATACATTTTACACTCTTAACTTTCCCATAATCACATAAATATTCACGGTCTAACAATAAAATACTATTCCATATATTCATAAGCATATCTGGTGATGGCGTTAGTCCCAGAATTTTTTACAAAGGGAGTGACGTCAAACCATCCCTAAAGTTATTTATTTGGGGAGCGTTTCCACGATATTTCATAACGCGAAGAAGCCTGGCCAATTGTCACGTTCCGGTGAAACGCGTTCGAAACTGCTGAACACGACGACGCGACGGAAGGAAACAATTTATACGATAAAAGATCTGACAGCCGCGGAATATTTACGGAAAAGACAAATCGAACAACTTTCCGATCTTCGACGAGACTTAGAAAGATTTCTGAAGATGGTGGCGAGGTTAGATGTTTAACCAGAAAAAAGTTTTATCTGGTTAAAGAAGATTCTGCTCGAAGAGAACGAGAAACGGAAAGGTCAGGTTCTTCTCGCAACAAAAGGGTGGTTTCTTTCGTGGAAGGGAAAGGTCGAATTCACGGCAGTCCGTTCGATACAATCCAATCTCTGTTATTCAAAGGGATAGGAAGAATCGTGAAGATAAGAAACATCGGCGGGCAAACGTCCACCTTTCACGATAGATAGACGCGATAGCCCTTCGAGATTGTATGTTTCGCGTTTCAAGGACCTTGAATGTTTTACTTCGAATCTGATATATTTTGTAACCAACCTTGACTTCCCAGAGGCGCGTAATTTTACTTCGATTCTTGTTTCTCGCATAAACTTGAATTTTAAAGTAGACTAAGTGTTTCAAGGACTGGGTGCTTAACAGTCTTGTTATAAATAAGTTTCCGTTCAGATTTTTCTGTTTCATGGAAACAGTCAACATTTACTCTTCTTTCTTTCATTCGCCAACATTCATCGGAATTAGATCCCACGGACCTTCGAATATACAACTTCGTTCCTTTCTCTTAAGATCGAATTTTACACCAGATTTAGTAATCTTCCTGTAATTTATCGTTCGTTAAGCTGGCCCTATTTCATGAAAAAGATCCTTAGTAATCTTCCTGTCGTAAAATAATCTTACTAATTTTCTATAATTTATCTTTTGTTGGTGTGCCTTTGTTTCATGAAAAAAATCCACATTTTCTCTGCCTTCTTTCATTTGAAATAAGAAACACCATTGTAACCAAGAATAAAGCGTCTTCATCGAAACTAGACCACGTAACCCTTCAAGATCAGCAATGCCTTATTTAAGAAACCTTGGTGGACCTGTTCCTTGATGGAGATACGTTCCCGATTGTACCTTGACATCGCGAAAATAGCTGATTCTTGTTCGTCTTTCATGCTTGCCGATCAACTCCGTCGGATTATAGTCGCGTGCGATTAGGGTCATCCGGAGTAAACCAGGTGAACGTCTCCCTTCCCGTTGCTCCTTTGTGGACGTTTGACATTTTCCTGGGCTGGTCACGTGGCCGTTTTTGGCAAGTATATCGGACGACGGGGTTTCGCGATTCGTAAGCCCGAAAGCACACTTCGGAAAGGGAGCGGACCTCACCAAGAGGGTAGAAGAAGGAAACAGAGAAATAAACGAGGAAGAAGGAGAGAGAGAAAGCGCATGCTATTTCTGTGCATTGCTTGGCCTGCAGCACACGTTGCCACGTCACAGGGGCATTGCACTCGGTGACGTCACGAGGGCACAGCGTCATCGACCAATTGGAGGGAGCCGTTAACCCATTAACCACTCGGCTATTCGTTCCACTGCGGTATCATGACCTCCTCACTATCCACCAATCGTTTTACTAGACATCCAGGAGCTCATCGTGCGATAATTTCATAAACTAGTGTGTTTCGGTCTTACGTTATTACATACATCAATCGTTTTAATTGATAGCCAGAGCTTGGAGTACTTAGTAGGTAGTTCGATACATTGATATTTTTCTTATCGATCTTATCAATTTGGAGCCTATCACGGTTTTAGATGAGGTGTGGACTTGGAAGAACCTTGGACCCAGTCAACGAGGGAATCGTGGAAATATGGAGCATTTTTTGAAATTGTACTATTTAAATGGGCATAAATACAGGTAGTTACAGATTCAATTATAAATAATTACAAGTTCAGTTTTTAATGGTTACATCATGTTGAAGGGGTTACCAATGGTTGGCATTAGACTTGTCGGTAATGCTATCGGAGTGAATGGTATGACTAACAGTGCTAGAATTAATTGAAGCATTTAAATTAGAGAAACAGTTGTGTGCAGGTCAAAATTTGTAGTCTACTCGAGATATCAAATTTTCATTAAACATAGGAGATATCCGAAGAATTTATGAGTATATTATCGTTAGACTGCGGCTATTTATACAAATTGATATTTTTGTGAATGGAAAAAGATCGGATCTGAATAAGAGATTTATTTTTCCTATTAGGCACGAGACCAACTAATTTACTGTGGATATTTTATATAGTTTTGTATATCATATATATTCTGTATACTTTTAAACACAGTCTACAAATGCGTATAACGATATATCATACTTTTTCACACTAACGTACTTCAACATTCCGAACGACATACCCAAAATTCAAGCAAGCGATAATCCTGAACATTTTCCATAAACTGTCATGATCAAGTGGAAGTATTACTATACGATATCGTCAATTATCAATTTGGTGGATGGTGCACAAGGTCATCGTGCAAGCATGCAGTAGTTGGATCAGGAAGGGCCATGTGTAAATTAGCCGAATTAGAGTGGACTGGATGTATTTCTGGACGCTGGGCGCACCCCGAAGGGGATGCTTATTTATAGTGACCGCACGGTAGTACGTTGAAGCAATTTTAGAAATTCATTTGGCTATTTCTTCACTACCTCGCGCCATGTATTATCGATGGCTGTTTCATTTTTTCTTTCCATCCAAGTCCCCACAAATTTGCCTCATCCTCCAACCAAATTATGTTTTGTTCTATGTTGTTACAAAATGTTCAAGTTAATTTACACGTTCCAATTTCAAACGTATACTTTCTCGTCGTCCCGAGGATCGAAGAATTTCTTTCGGTTCGTCGGATTCGTTTTTTTCCTCGTGTAACGTGGACAGCAGCTTCTGCTGTTGTCGCGTGGTCTAAAAATATGTATAAAGACGGAACGACCTTCGAGATTCCGTCGAGTATCGCGATTTTGTCGAACAAATCGCGCAGCAAGAAGATTCGTGATCCGAGATGTCGGCTTATCTTCCTCCTTGATGTCCACGAACAAAATTCCATCTCTTGTACCTTTTATTTTTTTATCTCGTGTTGTCGTACAGTTGACAAAGTTGACAAGTAGTGTTTAAATTAGAATTTTCTACGCAGTAACTTTATTTTTCATGTGCCTCTTTTGATGAAGCGCCACAGGATTCTAAACGTGTGTATCGTGAGAACATTAGAAGTATCAATACGAGTTTATTAATGTCCGCTGGTCTTGAAATAGACGCGGACCATCGGACTCTTTCACTCTTTGGGGCGCAGTCATCACAAAAGAGTTACACACTCAGCCACCGTTACGCTACTGTTCATCATAAAGCTTCGATATGCGAATTTATTACTAACTTCGTCACTTTAAAATTCTACGGTAGAACTAGCGAGCCCGTGAGAATGACGGATTTCAGACTTTCTTTTTCAACAGTTACTTAAAACATACAGTTGATTTCTGTCAAAGTTAATATTGATTTTTACCTAATTCTAGATAAGGTTATATAGACAAATTTATTTTCATTAATATCATTTGAATTGACTCACATATACATATATAGAAAATTTAAGTACGTATTACAGACCAGTAGATTCAGTGTTAATATTTCTCCCGGTCATTCCAAGGTAAAATAGAAATTTAAAGAGTCTTCCAGTGTCTCCCCGTAATAATAACCATTTCTATAAAACCGAGGGTTTATCGAAAGCCAGGAGCTTTTAAAAAAATCGATCGACCAAGTGTTTTATCCAGCGGAGGGATTATTGGTACTTTTTTCCAAGGGAAGACGATGCAGGCTCCACTGAAAGAGCATCGTCTGTGTCTCTCTTATGCTTTGCCTCATTCTCTCGACAAGGACGTTGCGCTGAATGAATGCAGCGTGCGTTCACCCTTGTTGCTTGCGCATCCCTTTCTCATTTCTCAGCTCTATCTTTGCCTTTCTCTCTATTTTTTTGCCATTTCTTTTTACTCCTGCTTTCGTAGAAACAGGTCTCGACTCATCTACAGCGTCCTTCTCCGTCTCGTCGTTGGTTTAAAAGCCGTGGAACCACGAGGACCTAACGAGACCCCCGGACTACTCGACCGAAACAAAGCAAGTGTTCTTAGCATTGGTCGCCTAACGGCACGTGATCCTTTAAACCGCATCTTGAATTTTCATGAAGAAAAATCGTTGGCACGCCGCCATTTATTCCGCGACTTCCTATGCGCGGACTCGACGCGGAGAGAAGTGACGAGGAGGAGCGTTCGTTTTACGGTAAGCCGTGAAAACGAACGTTTCACGCCGTCAAACGAAGCCTTTTCTCCCAACCATCTCTCTCTCTCTCTCTCTCCTCTCTCTCTCATTCTCTCACTCTCTCTTGTTTACACAGGCTGACGTTTCAATTAAGTCGGAGTACCACTGGAATTTTCACTGGTTACTTGTTCCCCTTTCGACTTCTTTTCAGGTTCAATTTCTGGAATCAAGAAGGCGAACAAACAGAGCTACTCCTATGGTTCCTTACTGTCTTTTTCGGTTTCTTATATTGTTTCCTTCTTTCTTTTTGTGAGAGCTTCTACGGATGATGTTGAATTTAATAGTAGAATTTGTTTAACATTCAGTGAATCGTTTCCTCCTTTTTTTGCTTCTGCTTTGAAGCGACCTGGAGCTTGAGCAAGCAAAAAGTAATGAACTCGGAACAAAGCAAGTATCCTCGTCACCTCGTCACCTCGTGTAAGCGTACTTCGTTCATTATAATTAAAGTTGTCATAAAGAAGTTCGTCCCTTCGTCTGTTTATAGCTTAACGAGGTGTATTCTTCAACCAGTTGATAGTTATCAATTCAAGGTTGAATGAACAACGACTTTTCTGTTTGTGATTGCATTGAGAACTTAATGAAAGTTAAAAATCTCCAAATTCTGTCTTTCGATCAAATACGAAAATCTAGTTAATTAGGGGATTTGAATCTTAATCACCGAATCAAGGCTCTGTTCTCGAATACTTACGCTATAGTTTGGAATTGTTATATTCCATCATTAGTTCAGAATTGTTACGTGTCCTGTGCAGGGCCTAAATAATTAATAGAAGTTTCTATATTTATACGATCGGCTTCAACTATTCGGTATTCCAATTTCAATTTGCATAATTAATTACGAAATTAAATAGAATTAATGAAATAATTTGAGAATGGAATAATTTCCAATACCATCGTGAACTATTATGTTTTCTCCAAGTGATGGAATATTTTTTGCACCTAATACATATAACGAACTCCTATGAAGCATCTATTATTTTAGTACATCTCTTTCACCTTAACAAAACAACATTTAAGTCGCTTTAGTGAAATTCTTCCAAAAAGGTTGCATTGATTCAACTTCCACACATTATCTCTCGCTCTTCATTCAAACGTGCTTAATTAAGCTACAAAAAAGAGAGCAAAGTGTCAGGAGATTTGGAGGGTTGTTCCTTTTCAGGGTGAATTTCTGACGACGTGAAAGTTTAACAGGCGGCAGTCAGTAACGCAAGCCGCATGAAAAATGGAGCGAGAAAATGTGAAAGGCGCAACCTGGCCCGCCGAGGGCTGTTTTACACAGTGTTTCTTCCTCGCATGCTCGCATTTCAGTTGGATCTGACAAGCCAGCTGTGCGTGACCCGTCTGCGTGCGTAATTCCACAGGGACAAAGGGGAAGCGAGAGGAAAAGTGTAACAGAGAAAGAAAGCCAGCAATGGATCGATAGGACAGCTTGCTGTGACGTTGCCGAAGAAACCACACGTATTGCACATATTAGCCGCTATCTAGACACGAGGAGCGGTTTGGCCGAACCGAGAATGTCTCTCTAATTGATCGCTGAATTTTATCATCTTCCACCTGTCATTAAACGTATTCTATTTTCTCTCTCGTTAAACATCCTGAATGTATTATCCTGCTGGATTAGCCGTGTAATCGGCTGGAATACATACAGTGACACATGACGATATTTGAGTACTTAATGTAGAAAATCATTGCATATATATCATTTTTTGAGTATGAAATTGTGGATACATAATTTCTAATTTATATGAAACTTATTAAAATTTCATTAACGTTAAGTGGCAGACGATTATCACATTTATTTTGCTAAAATTTGAAAGAAATTAAAAAATGTATCGTCTTATGTTTTGTGAAGGCCATGACCATAATTGATAAAATATAAATAGACGTCTTAAAGCAATGCTATAAGTTCCGAGTACATAGGTATACTCCTACGAAAGATTTAATGAAAAGATCAAACAGTTCCATTGATACTGTTCCAACATTGCAACCGGTTATCGAGTCTTCCAGTCACCGCCTCACAAGGGATTATGTAATACTTCCTCGCCTGCTGCACAGCCAAACCATTATTTCTCCGCCCTTTGCAACCATCTAAAAACTGCCTAAAAGCGCAACCAACTCTTAAACATTCTACTCTCAATCTGTCCTACTTAAAATAATCTTTCTCTATTCATTCGTCGGTGGTCGAAAAGACGCCGTATCCATAATTTTTTATTAAATCCGATCATCCCTTAGATTTTGAACATTCTACTTTCACCCTTTTAAACGTAAACAAGTCTATTTCCATTCACCCATCAATAGCCGAAGAGATGCAACATTCACAATTTCTAAGAATCCAGCCAACTCTTGAACATTCTCCTTGCTTGCTTCTCTATTCGCTTGAAGAAATATTCCTTTATACACCCATTAGTATACTGATATATTCATAAAGGTGGTTCGATATATTCATAAAGATCGAAGAGACGCTTCACCCACAGAATTTCGAAATATCCAACCAATTCTTAAACTTCATTTTTACCCATTTAAAAAAGTATCAGCTCTATTTCGAACGATCTTTCTCTATTTAGTTTCTCATCGATGGTCGAAGAAGCGTCTAGAATCAAACAAGTTGAAGCTCCATCCATAATTCATGTCGTTCTCGAGCAAGTGGCCGATCACGATTTCGCAATGGCGAATCCTCACGGTACTAGACTCATCATCGTTGACGTTCCACATCGATGACGTTCAACGACGAGGATCCAGGTGGCCTGTGGCACTCTTGGCACGCTTATCCGACCGATTACGCTCACGGCGTGCCAGGGTGTGTGTTTTCCATCTCGGCACACCGGCCGGTTGCGCAAGCAAGCCTGTCCGAATCGGCAATCCGAATGCCTGGCCACGCTCTTCTGGTCGACACACGGGACACACTTTCCTTTTGTCGAGCCCTTTTGGACCGAGTCCAACGTACCTTGACTCGTAAACACACGCTGCCTAATTAGTTGCGCTCGCAGAGCTCGCGACAAAAGCCACCAAGTCGCTCGTCGTAGTCGTAGTTAATCGTGTTCTCGTGGTTACGGGCTTCCGTGACCTTGACGCTGGCCACAAATGCCGCGAAGAAGCTTTTTACACTCGTTCGATATAGGATACTCGTTCTCGTGATTGGAAACCGACCGTGATTCGCGTTTCAACCGATAGTTTGGTGCTTAGATTGGAAATCTCGTGCGGATTGCGTTTTTGGATTTGGATTTTGGTTTTGTGAGGTACAGTGACTCATGGAATACAGCATGTATTTAATAAGAAATTAGCGTACTATTATTAGTATCCTATTTATATTGACAGATAAAATACTTTGCGAAATATATGTATACTTGCACTGAATACCTTGCATCTTTTGTGTACATTTTCAAATTAGTTTCAAGCATCACTACAATCATGATAATCGAATCTCATATACGGGATTAATGAAATTTCGAAATATTTCGTATAATGTACATAAGATATTCGTAAAGTGTTTCTACAAACGTGCGAATATTTTCGTGAACCACTGTGAAATGTATATGATATACGATATCCTTATTGCTTAAAACATTCTCGAAGGACAATTTGGTTTTCCAGGAAATCAGCCGAGTCCTATTTGAGCACGTTTGCATCCCCACCCCATCAAATTATAATAGTTTGCGACGCGAATCAAACGCGTGGGAGGTTATTCCGTTGTCGAAAATCGTGGCGTTAAGATGTATCACTCCGCGTAGCGCTTATTAACTGCGTAATACTTTCATCGTCATCCTTTTACCGCTCATACCCACGCTACTGTTAACTCTGTTTAATCAACGTACGTTTTTATTCAATAATTTATGAAATATTATTGTAATTTATAACTAGACTGTGGATTTCTATGCAAATTTTTATCCTTATGGACACGACTACGAAAGTAAATTCATCCGAGATGGAGATTCATTTGATGTATCAAAAATTATAACAAGCGTCCTACTTTGGATATTTTGCAAATATTTTTATATGTCATATGCATTCTGTGCGTTCTTGCATTTCCAAATTTCATATAAACGCATAAAAATCCGCAGCCTCCCTGTCTTTTATTTATCTTAAATTATTTTCCTCTTTATCGTTTCTCTGGTTATTATAATCATTATTACTACTAGTGTCATCCTCGTTACAGTTCCACTAAAATTTTGTAATAGGTTCAGATTTCATAATATATTCACAAAAGGGTTCTACAAATGTTCGAGTATTTGTGAGCAAATGTCTCTCCAACAAATTTCTGGACTAACAGACAAAAAGGAATTTCTTTTTGTTTCGAGATATTAGTTACATGTATTGCCTTTACAATCATGTACTTCATTCCCAGCATTCGTTTCTAGTTACTGACGATCACTGTAGCCAAGTACTCCATTACAAGTTTCATTCATGTCCCTGAACGAACACTCGTCCAACATTCGCCGTGTTTCACGTTGATTCAGAAGTCTCTTTGCACAGTGCTGCTTCTCCAAGTTATGCTATCCGCACGTGACACGTGGCGCGATAATTCCTCGAGTCGTCACGAATCCGAATGGAACATTAACAAAGTGGTGCAATCGCGTTACCCCACTTTTACAATGTTACGTGGCTTCTGCAAAAGAATTTTCGAATTACGACTATGTTAAGCTGTAACGTTGGTTGGGAGAAATACAGTGGCCCGCAAAAGTATTTCTGCACTTCCTGCACTATTTCTGCAGTCGATATCTTTTACGAATATATCACGTGTGTTATATGAAACATTTTCAGATCTCATTAGTATTATAACGATATTTACATATTGCAATGACAACTATCGTAATTATACGTGAAATTTTTAACGATCCTAAAAACGTACACAGAAGTTACAAGATACAAGTACAAATATATGTATATTTCACACAGATCGCAAAAATATTTAATCATAATGATCAGTTTATAGCTATTTTCCATAATACAGTGTTCTCGTAGCTTGTACGTATGTGCACCTTTAGATTGGTTTCAATTTGACCAACATAATCAGACCAGGACAGTCGTGTCTCATTATGTGCATAAAATATGCATTCCTTTATTGATTCTATAGTTTGATTCTCAGTATTGACATCTTTTCGTGTCGGAAAATATTTAAAACATTTAAACAATCTACCAATTTCAAAACAGCCACTCATCTACGATATTAGTAAGTCTTAGCATTCGTTAGAACCGTCTTTAATAATTATCATTATACGTTTAAGGCGACTATGTATTCGCACTAAATTTTTTACTAAATATAGGTATGCGGTAATATCTTGTAACTTCTTTGTACATATATTTTCATATTGAGTTCACGTGTTTTCAACATGATCATCGCATAATAAAAATTTGTATATACGTGTGCATATAAAAGTCCCTATGGTAAGTGTAGGAATACTTTTGTGAGCCACTGTATTTGGATAGAATCCAGACGCGATTTATTCGAAGATACAAGCTTTTATTGCCCGCTGGTTGCTTCGTGGGATCCTATGACTAACTTCAAACAACACACGAGACGTTTAACGGACTTGGATTCTAATAGACGTTCGCCGAAACGTCAAACGTGGATATTTATCGCGCCAGACACCCATGTTCCCATTTAACGTGACCGATAAAGAAGCATTTCAAAAAATTGTTGCTGGAAATCAATATTTGTTGTTCCGGCAGTTATCCCGCGATGTTTCTGCTTCTAATGGACTATCGTCGCAAGATGCATGCTTGGTATTAAAACGAGAATTGCGGTATCACAGAATATAGGGCAATTGTTGTTTTAGTTCCTCAATAATTCAACGTTTCATTTACTACTGATCTCTCTTGTTATTACAACGAAAGTTTATAGCAATGGGTAGATTACGGATCTTTATGAGTTTATGGGAGATTTAAAGGTGCAAACATGTACAAAATTGTACATAATATGCAAAAATATAAAAGATATTCAAGCTGAAGTATTTGCTGTAGGTTTTAACGAGTAAAATAAATTTTTACACGTACAGATGCTATTTGTTTAATTGTGGTAATGCAAATATGCTATTGCATAAAAATACGCAATCTGGTAACGAGTTTTTGTACGTAGGAACGAGAAAACTTGAAAGATCGTTTGTTTCAAAGATAGACGTATTACGTGGGCGCGAGCTAATCGGATTAATCTTTGTTTGTCACAGGCACCAAATTTCTGTGCAGCGAGGTGATAGCGCTAATAAGGAGCGAGGTGGACGACATCTGCTTGCAAATTATAAATTTCGAGGATTTGAGCTCGCAGCCACCTCCGCAGCCTGCAATTCCGCCCCCAAGCCAGACCAACAACAGGCTCGTCACACGCTGTAAGTTCCAATTTTTTTTCCCCCGCCCCCTCTCTCTTTTACCCTTCTCTCCCTTCGCCGTTTCTCATTTTCCACTTTGAATCACTTGCTTCACGGAAACCTCCATAAATTTCATGTCCAATTTGTATTCACGTTGTTGCATTTACCTCTGTATATTTTTTTCGTACCCTGTTATGGAATAGTTGGCAAATTAACGCTTAAATAACTCATTATGAAGTTTGGTATTGTATCAGGTGGTTTAAATCGGACTTGGAAATATATCCGTTTAACATTAGAAGTATCAGAGTGATCAAACTAAACGATACCAATAATTTTTCGTAATAATTCAATAAATTTAGAATAACGCATTTTTGTGAATTTCGATGATTTTTATCTTTTGTTTTACTTGCTTTTAGTACTATTAGTAACACTGTTAATTTTATAGCATTGCTGTTAGTTCTAGTGTTAATTTGCAATGCATTAGGTTGTAGCATATGAAATGTTCGTTTCCTTCGGTTAAACGAAACACGATTCTGGTTTTCTTCAGAGTACGTTTAATTACACGTTAGCTACTAGTGGCGCATACACTGCGCCGATTCAATTATCATACTTAGCTTACTTAGCTGCTATTGTATTTTTTAATTAGCACGTTTTGAATGAACGATTTCAGAGGAGAAAAAAAAGCAATGAGCCGTGTATTAATATAAGTATTATTATTGAAACTATATTTTAGATAATCAAAGTATTGTCATTAAAATTATGTTTGCCTTTAGACTAGTTGTAGAGACTGACTCGAATTTCTTACGAATTTATTGCGCCGTTACAACAACAATATCGAAAAACATCCAGCCCTATTTCAAACAAAAAACACGAGGAATAAAAGAGCTTTAATTGACATTCAATCTCACGTTAACGACACTCGAAATCAATAGTAGTCTTTTTCATATAATCCAATGAAAAATCTGAGACCTTCAAACGAACATTTCATACGGAACAAACTAATAGAAAACGCAATGCGTTGAACAGATAAAAATACGTTCGATCGCGCTAAAAATGTCACACCCACGCCTCTGTTTGTCCTATTTAATTCCACAGACATTCTCTTTTTCTCGCATTGCCTTCGTTGTGCAACGTCGAGGACACTAGGTCACGTAGTTAAGTGTTAACACGGGGTGTGTCCGTAGGAGCGTACTTGGAGCGCACTGTGACCTTCCTTGCCACAGACTGATGTACGAAAGGTGCTTGTACAAATTACCACCGAGTCGCTTCATTGTCTGACAGAATTCAACGCGCCGAATTCTTTTTCTTTGCAACGACTAATTAAATTTCGCGGAGCAAGTCTCGCGCTTCCCCTTGTTTCCCTTTACTCGATTGAAACGTTAATTTCACACGATCACCGGTTACGTCGTTTCACAAGCGTCAAACGAAGCAGTCTGTTACTTTGTGCCCACATACAAAGATAGGAATTTCTAGTTTGTCGCTTATAAAATCTTAATAACAATATTAGTTCAATGGTACAAGTACTATATTTATTTTTCGTCTGCATTCGAGGTTTCGCTATCTCGACATTTCACGAAACATTCAAAGGCAGTTGAAAAATCTCGAAAAGTTTAGGAGTTGTTTCTACACCTTAACAACGTCCTGAGATTGGAACTTATCATTCCATAATAGTTTACACGATCCAAACATTGTTACACAACTTTTGATTAAGCCAAGATTAAGAAGATTCGACTTCATGATGGCTCAAAGGTGATTTTAGGATCTTGAATAATTTAAGATTGATTTTACGCCTGGAAGAGGACTTAAGAGTGTGATTTATTCAAAGATAGCTTTACAATTTTGGATTAGGATAAAAGTAGATTCCTCGACGGTACCATTTTTCATGGTAAGGATGATTCGAGGATTTTGAATAGTTTAGAATCTTGATTTTATGCCTTGAGTTAAGATTGTGATTTATTTATAGACGATCCAAAGACAGTCTATAATTTTAAATTAATCTAAAAGTAGAGTCCTCGAGTTTCTAACGATTTAAGGGTGGTTCTTGTATCTTGAATTAATTTAAGAAAAGGATCTACGTCCTGAGTCATTTACCAATAGAATCTACTCTCTGTAAGCAGTCCTAGAATGATTTTAGAATCTACGAAAGTATAGTATTCGTAATAAGATAGCTTCCTTACTCGTATTATTCTTGAAAAATTATTCGGTTTATTTGCTAACTTTGTTGAAATTTTAGTCACATCTTGGATCTACGTATTTGCGTAAAGTAACGCGTAAAATTAGATTGTTTATTTAAGTCTTGTTTCGCAAGCGAATACTTTGACGATGGAATTATGGAGATCAATTTTACGTGTATCTTCCTCTCTTCTTTGGATGATTAAAAGCACAGGTGGTTGAATGCCGGGGAAATACAAGTGTCTTAGCTTGCCAATTTTTTCCGGGAAAAAAGTGCGCTTCTCGAATGGAACCTCTAGTGCACCCTCGACTTAATTAAATGCAGTGAAATTAATTAAAATAATTATCTTTGTAGGAAGAAGGTTTAACGTTCAGCAATCTTGCGTCGATATTTTATACTTTTAATTCTATTTACTATTAAATTAGTACTTATCGATGAGAATTACTAATTTTTAAAATATATAATTAAATACGGAATTAACCGATAATAAACACTCTACATTCGATATTTAATCATCATTATTATAAAATCTAAATAAAACGGGATGGAACATTTACATTATATGATACATCACGTGATGAAAAGATCGTGAAAAATATGGGACGAAGAATTAAGAAATAAGTTCACTACTTACGAAATTAGAACTAATTAAACATTCTTATCTTTAAAACTGCACTCAAAACTAAGTAACAGCAATTACATACTTAGCTTCCAAAGGCTTTTTACGTAGTTAATCGTCGCGCAAATTGCAACGCGTAAAGCAGCTACAGCGCAATCATTACTAAATCAAGGCGTCATATGTGTCCCGTGGAAGTGTCATTTTAGCTTGCGTATTCAGCGCTCGATTGTTCGAATTCCAGAAACGCGAGACAAGTGCTTGTTGCTGTAACTACCTGAAACCACCCAACGCTTCTATGTAATACTGTCCACCCTAATAATTTGCACTTTCCGTATTAGTGATATCAGAAGTGATTTAAAACTTCCAATATCAATCTAAAATCACATTATATAAAATTACATTATACTATTAGATGATAACCAATTTCGCCACTCACGTTATTAATTTTCGGTTCGAGTCACGAATTTTTCTATCTAATTCATTGGACATTGGATTTTTGTTCATAGCTCTAATATTTTGGGTATTTTGTGTATTTCTACATATTACGTACATTCTACGCATTCTTGTGCTTTTAATTCTACGCAAATGCATAAAAATCTGCAGTCTACCCGTGATATATAATTTCACTAAGAATCTTAGAATCGATTCAATCGTGCAAGAGGGTGCACAAGAGGCGAACGCAATTCCTTGGAATCGTTCAGTGGCCATTAAAATCACTGACAGAAGACAACGAAGCCACAGAGAAAAGAGGAAACGCACGTTGGACGCTTGACACGGTGTCTTGCCAAAACGTTTCGTGCTATGTTCACATATAGTTTCCTGCGGCTTTTAAGCTGGAGGATCATTATTTTCTGCTGCACCGATCGGTATAAGACAGCGTCGTCGACATTCAGGGCCGGCCCGTTGGCAACTGGGCCATGTAGCACACATTCTACCACCCGACGAAGATTATTACAATCGGAGATCGAGGTCAGATTTGCCCGCATAATGAATCGTGCAACGATACCCTGCGCCACTCGCGAATTGTTCTTTCACACGTCCTTCCGCGTGTCACGTTTCGATCGCACGAAACGTACGAAGGGCAACCGCCAATCTCAGTCGAGTTTCTTAATCTCTTTATTTCTTTATTGCTGGATTTCTTTATTTCTTTATTTCTTTACCCACTTTACTTTTTCTCACAGACAGAGCAGGATCATCTTATGAGAAAAGTTTGAAGTTTTCGATCGAGAGGCCCCTTCGAATAGTCCGCCGAATCGTAATTGATCCACTGGCTCTCCTTCTCTGCCTCGACTTTTGTTATCGTCTCTGACCATCCCAAGGTTTAAGTTTTAAGCGGTAAATTCCGAATAGGAAAGCTTCCGATTAAACGAGACGGTACGAGTTTTGCGAATTTTTCTTATCAACCTTGGACCACTTTTTCCTTCATTTGTATTTCAATTTCCTTTTTCCTGTTCTCGTTCGTATTGACGATAGTTTCTTTCATATGAAAATCGAGGAACTCGGTGAAGAAAAATGGTAAAAGTACGGTGTTTACCAAACAGACAAGACAAATATGGGGAACGATGTACGATAATATTTATCTACAAAATTTTCTTACGGATTTTGCAGGTCTCTTCATGGATACGTGTGGCAATACTTCTTTATTAGAATAGTCTATTTAATCTGCAGTTTTCTTATTTATCTAGCGTTCTTTATTTTTATTTATTTAGAGGTTTGTTACAGACTTCCAAATCTTTATGAGTACCTATAAATATGTTCAGGAACATATAGATTTTCTTATCAGAATATAACTGTAGCCACAATTCCCTCAATTCAAAGATCCGTTCACTTACACCATGTTTCCTCCCTGAATGCCTCAAATACAACAGCCAGAGTAGTCTTTTCTGACCGAATATCCAAACTCTAAATAAGTTCAGCAGTAACCTGAAAAGCTTACAACTGCACAAGATTGATCCACAACCTTTGGAAATGAATATTTCTTATCAATCTTGCACTACCTTTCATCAACTTGTATTTCAATTTTCCTTTTCCCATATCCGTCATCAACGATAATTTCTTTTTTAATTTTTTAGCAGAAGAACGCTTGTAACAAGTAGAGTAAACCTGTGTGTCCAAATGGCATTACCGATTCTTCGGGCAATTTCAGTGCAATTCCGAGCACACGCGCGAGTACACTAAGGTATAGGAGAGGGACACGCGAAGAGGAAGAGACGCGTGGTCACGTTTTATATCTGGAAGTGTTCGCGAAACTATTTTTAGGATGACGCCGCAGAACAGTCGCTGGACGTGTGTGGCGCGCCTAACAGTTAACCCTGACCCGGTAATAAATATTATACTCCCGTATAGGAAGCTATAGACACCCCACCTGCGGGTTGATAAATCCACCCTCAACCCCCACGGGCGAATCAGCTGATGGATACAACCCTGGGAATGAAATTGATTATTAAAATGGACGTGGAGTTGTCTGTGGACGATCGAGCCACGTTTATTTCACTTTTATAATACATATAACTCATGAAAGTACTTGAACACTTGTCGAAAACTTTTATGAATATATCATATGTACTGTGTAAAATATCGAAGAATTTCGCCCAGTGAAACATTTCCATTATATCGATATACCACGATGGAACCATTTTTAACAAATATTGCACGTTTAAAATCGCTATTTATGACGTGTATTAATTTTATACTAGAAATATATTTGCAATAGATACCTTGCAACTGCTATATAGGTTTTTCAGTTGGTTTCAAATTTATATTAATTATCGTAATAATCGTGTCTCGTTACAATATTAATGGAACTTCAAAAATGTTTCATGTGAAACGTACGATACATACCTAGTAGGTTTCTGTGATAAATGTCACAAATATCTTTATCAGTACTTTGTGCGTGTTATGCAAAACATTTGAAATTTTCACTATACCGTAATGAAACCCGACTGTCATGATTATGTTGGTAAAGTACGAAGCAAATTTGAAAATCAACATAGAAGCTACAGAATATTCAGTGCGAGTATACATAATGAAATTTTAAAATGTTTTTTATATGAACATGCATACAATAACGTAAAAGCATAGGAAAGTTTTCCATGGTAAATGTTGGAATATCGCCGCGAGCCACTCTATGTATTTCCGTGATATTTTACTTGAAGTTTCAACGAGAATCGAAAATTGTAATCATTGCCAAACAATTTTTAATTAAATCTGATCGTACTACGAGCGCAAGCTTTAACGTCGATAGAAACTGATATCGTATTTATTTCTTGCCAACCGATTAATTTTCTGTCGATTTTTCATCGACTCGTTTCCTATTACACGACCTCTTTCGTCTTTCTTTTTCCTTTCATTTCTTTTTTAACGATTCCAAGAATTTCTTTTACTCCCTTGGTAATAGGATGAAGGATGCATTTCATTTTTTATCCAACGCATGTAACATCCAAAGACACAAGGCTGATCGTTGTTATACGCTTTATAAGAAGGACAATTATGTGAAACGACCCAATCAATCTTCGAGTTTCTTTTTCTAACGAGCTGTTATTTCGAGGGACATCGTGTGAGAAAGAGGGATGCCTTTGTCGCTGTTTAATAACGATCGATGGCCCTGAGCATCGGAGAAAATTGCACCCATCGCTTCCAATCGCAAACACCTTCCGTTTCCATGCTCTTTCTTTTTTAATCTTCGTCCTCGACAAGAGCGATGATTCTTTTATCTTCGTGTAGGATTTTAAACGGATTCTTGCGTTTCCTAAATCATTTATATTGTTCAACTGTAAGGAAAGGTAGCGGCTGTCCAACGGCCAATTTGTGACAAACTCACATAAACTGTTATAACTCACTTTCTTCGCTATATTTTGTTTCAAAGCAGTAAGTACGCTTTTTATTTTTAACAAAACTTCAACATATGATTTAGGTTATGAATTTTAAATCACACCTTCTCGCAATTCTCGTAATATATTGGCGCTTTATACGTTACTTAGTTTCTTTGTCGTATAAAGTGCCGATTTAAATTGTCTTAAAACTTTCTAGCGGGAATATGTATTATTGATCTTTTTTTTTTTACTAGAATTTTACACTTTATTGGATTTTTGTATTCTATCAAGATGAAAAATGTTCACTATTTTGCTTTTGAAACGCACAAAGGGATTCATTTTACGGTTTGTTACAGTCACTATCTTTTTTCATAGTTTTACAAATACAATATACATGGCCTAAAGAAGAATCTGAAAATTCGCAATACCTTTTTCAATAGAATTCTTCGATATTTCCTTTTGAATTTTGCTAGTACCTTTTCGTTCATGTGATCGAATGTAAAGCAGTTATTGTATTTCGGTACGTGAAGTTCAACGACTCGCGCTTGGCCCAAAATCAAAAAGCTTTACGATGATCATACAGAGGCTCGTAGAATTCGTGTGCCAACGATCCAATCGTGCATATAACGATAAATCGACAGTTTCGTACCATCTGGTCCTTCCATATAATTTCTATACAGTTCAGCATAACTCGTAGTAATTGATGATTATCGAACTGCAAGTGAATATTGATTAGGTGTTAACATTTATTCAGATAAGTTTTCGAACTTAGTGAAAAATTGTGTTCGATTATATTATAAGGTACAAGAAATTTTATTGCAAGTCAAATTAATCTTTTTCCATCGAATTATCTGCATTGAAAATATTTGCCTAGTCTGGAGAAACTGTACCACCACGCCACTTGTAAAAATTTGTATGTTTTATTCTATTTTCTAAATTTGTCGTTCACTTTTTCCAATTATTACTTTTCTCAGATTTTTCTCCTAAAAACACAATTTTTCTCATAGCGTTCAGCGTATTCAAAGCGTTAATTTTCCAAGCAGAGTCATTGTCCGTGCCCTCAGTGCTCTCAGGTGTCCGTGCAACGCGATTCATGATCCTATTTCCTCTCACTCCAGCGAAAGTTTGTTTAATCCAACCGGTGACTAACTTCGTTTACGCGTAACTCACTCAAACACCCGAGTTCGATGAGAAAAATATATTGCGGAAAGTAGCACGTATAGAACAACGTTGGAAAACTTTTTCTGATAATATTGTTCCGGTAGTATTATCTTCATTATTATGTCAGTATTATGCTCACCGGTTTGTAAAATAATCATGAATTTAATGAAATACAAGAAAAGTCCAAGTAAATTGTAAAGGTCTATGCAAATTTTAAATAGAAATTTGTTTACCTAACTATTACAACGAGTGCTTCATTTTGCATATTTTATACATTTCTGTACATTACGCAATCTGTTACGTATTAATTCAAATACTGATTGTATTTGTAAAAATCATTAATTCTTTTTCAAGTATATTCCTTCGACATTATTATTTAGAACGATATATCTTTGACGCTCCCGAAATAGTTAGTTAGTAGTTGTAAAAGTGATTAAAAATTGATGATAGATGTTATCTACGCAATTTAAAAAAAATATAAATTGCAATATTTCTCGGATTGTATACGGACATAGCGTGTATTTGTGCGTCTTAAAAATTAAATTTCCCATGAATACATAAACGTCTGCAATTTAACGATAACAAACTACTAACGGTTTGATGGAAATTTTTCATCGAAACGATATGGTAATACGTGATTTTTCGCAATATATATTTTCTTCGATGCATAGCTAGCAGTTTCTACTAACAATCACTAATAAGATTCAATGACGTTGACTCGAGCAGTCGACAGGGCAAGGGCGTCCTTTCGTGCTGGCCTCTCCAGGACCGGTGTCGTTGGTCCACCAAGGGTCAGGAATCGACCGAGAACCACGACCAACTTACCTCATCGACTTGCTGACGGGACCATCCTCGACGAGGACGCCTCTGAGAACTGGTGAGTTTTCCAACTTTCGTTTAATATTTCATCGAACTTCCGCACGTTGAATCGCGGACCAAGATAGGAAAGCAAATAAGTTTATCGTACTGCTTTCATTTAATTTATGATATGCGGTACAGCTTAGTGGGAATATTAATGGCAAAGAAATGGAACTTAGAAGACGCGAAAAGCGCGAAGAATTTATTTCTTATTGTTGAAATATCGAAGGTTTCTTTCCATTTTATTTTACATTTTTTAATCGATTATTATAGTTGCGTCAATTGCAATAATGGGCTATCAGTGAGGTTGTTAGTCAATTGAAATTATACGGGTTTCTTAGTTTCTGGAAAAGGTTGGCCCGTTTTACAAACATCAGCAATCGTAATGTTTAATTAAAATTTGTCAAATTATGCTTCATAGATTTATTGCCAATCTATCTATACAAGCAATTGTTTCTTTCATTGCGATCGATCCATATGAAATTGAGGAGATTTGCGAAACGCGAATATCTTTCTCTATATTTTATATGTATTTTACATGATATATCGATATATCTTTCACGATAGTATCAAATTGGAAGTAAGCAAAGAAAATAGTAACAAAATTATATGGAAACCGGGCTCTCTTCGGTCACAATTTCTTCGCGTAATAAATAAAATCACGATCAGAAAATTAACCTGCAATAAAAAGCTGCAGGGATTGATTATGGCGCAACGAAATCACCGTCTTGTATGAAATTTCGCGAAATTTCCTTGTCGAAAAAAGAATCTCGCGTGGAATTTCACTTGTATCGTACATAATTGGTCCAGAAAATGTCTTGATTCAGAAGTTGCTGCTGGGCTTGTCCGGTAGTTGGAGTTGCGCGAGCTGATTTGTCGTACTGCGGGTGTTGTGCAGAAGCCAATTAAGAAACTGACGAAGCTGACCTAACTAAGTACACTTGGCTCGTTAATGATACAATGTATTGTTCTCGCCGGTTTCACAGCGTATCCGACAATGAAGCTGGCATTCGGTTGGACCTTTGTGAACACCGAATGGTCGTTTCGATATCTCGTTAACCGGTGCCGCCCCGTGTTCTCTATTCCGATAATCGATCGTCGGACAAGCCGGCAAAGAACCGAGCAATAGAAATCTCAATCGTTTTATGTAGCGTTTCGCTGAATTGAATTTTCAAACGTGTCAGATATGTTCCGTGGCGACGATAGCTTTCCATGGTTTCGCTCGAACGTTGATTAGAATTTCGTAGCTCGTGGTGCTTGATATTTGCGAGCGAATTTTGGGTCGAGTGCGATTCTGTTTTAATATTCGAATCCACGTACCCTTCTGGGTTGATTAAATTTTTCATACGACACATATGGTTATGGAGAGTATCTAACATGAAAATCGAATGGGCAAAAATGGTACAGGATGGGAAAAGAAGAAAGAGAAGGGAACAGAATGACGAAAGAGGGAAAAGGGAGACGAAATAGATGGAAGAAGAAAACTGAATAGCACGAGGGATGAAAAGTTAAGAGGACAGAGAAGAAGGGATAGGAAGACAAGACGAAAGGGCAAAATAAAGGAGAGAGCATAAAATAAAAGAAAGGAACAATGATGAGAGCAGTATAGAAAAGAAGAGAGGGCAAGGAAGGGAAAACAAGAGAATACAAATTTCCCTAAGGCTTTTACAAGCTATTGGAATTTCGCTATTAGAATTTCACCATCAGAACGCTTATTGTTAATCTTTAGTTTCGGTCTTTCATAAAGGAATATTTACATTCCATTTAATAATATAAATACCTATTAATTTTTCAATTTTACTTATTTACTGTGAGCTTCTTCTATTTCTTTTGCTAAAACGACTATTTCAATCTGTGACAGGATTAATATACTGAATATTTGAATGACTCATTTAACCAGTTAATTGGGGAATTTAATTTTATAAATCTCTCATGGGGTTAGATCGTAGTGTGCGTAAATAAATAAAAGCGACGGCGAGTATACACGTCAAACACAGTTAAATGGTTAGGTGATGATACTAAAAAAAATGGACCTCGTTCGAAAGATTCGTGCAAGGTGCCACCATCAAGGTAGACACTTCTCGATGTATAGGATCTCGCTTGGCAGCGAGGGGGGAAAACATAGTAATCTGGGATGATCGAAAGCAGACACGAGATCAAATATTGGCATCCGCCCGAGTAAACAGTAGTTCCGTGTGGTACCACTGAATTGATTAAGGGTTTCGTAAACAACCCTTATCGATATCTCTGCCGCACGAATGGCTCACGAATCGTGACGCGTATTTCTTTCAACGTGAACGCCGTCTATGCAACCTCTCATCCTTCCTTTTCGTCTATGGACGCGATTCGTGACAAATCGTAAATATCACGATTCTCTTTCGAACCTCGTAAATCTTTGTCATGATGACATATTTTCGCGTGACATTTATGAAATGATAGAACTTCTGTGAATAAGGACGAGTCGATATAAAAATGTTTTCCAAGTATTTGTTACTTATTAATTCATTGCTATAATACTACAATATTATATAGTTTGATATTACTATTTTGACAATTCCGTAGCGTTGGTCCCTTAATTGGTACTCGTCATATTTCCGATGAATATTCTATAAATAATTAATCAATTAGGTATTCGTCCGACAACCAAAATAAGAAATAAAACGCTGGCGGTAAAAAGTACATATACGGTAAAACTTCGCTTATCCGAACTGGGACGTTTATTCGGTCCAGTGTCATTGTAATGCCCGATTTACCGAATATGTTCCTGAAATCCTACTATCTGATTGCAGGCCATGTGACGCTTATACGAATGAATGTTTTGGCCTTAGCGTTTACAAATTTCAGCTTAGCAACATTCAGTTATATGAAAATTAACCCCCATTATACGAATAAATAAACAACTAAGGAAGGGAAATACTAGTGAACTCCTATTATCCGACTGATCCAGTTATCCGACACGTCTTGTTCCCCGACCGTGTTGGATAAATGGAGTTTTACTGTACTACGTTGTGTGCAAAAAGTATTTATACACCATCGTATCTATTATAGCGTTTACATGCTAATTAATTACATCCAAGGAAATTTCGTATAGCTACAGAGACTTTGATACTATGCAAATGAGATTTAGAAAGCTTGATAAAAAATGTTCCATTGGAAAGTGAAAGTATGTGGAAATACTTGTTATAACAGTTGCATGTCTATCACCGCGTCAATTAAGTATTATATCTTTCGAATTGTCACGTAGAACCAAGCGAAGCAAACGTCGTCGATTTCTATAAGTAACATTAACTTCTCGATCGAAGAAATTGCCATTTCCCCGTGTAGAAGGAACAGGACGTTTCTTTTCAAGGAATCAAGATCAACTTACCATCGCCGTTTCTCTTTATATCCTTCTTTTGTGGCTTGCTTCCTTATCTTTCGTAATCGACGAACGATCGAACATCCTTAGCTAGAAGCAATTCCGGTCTTGGCAATTGTAGCACTACAATTGCTACCGCGCCAGCAATCTCTCAGCCGATCTTTTAACAGTTATCTTTCTCCATCGATTTTATCACCGAACGCTTCTTAAACTTTCCTCGTGCCTTTCGCTGCCTCGTTCGTCAATGCAAATTTTGCTTACGAAGCGCAGCACTCGGATTTCAGTATCAAGAGGATAAATCTGCTATCGATGAATTTAGCTTGATAAATACCTTCGAAAGTCGAACATTTTCGTGACAAGTTTCCCCAGCAAGTTTCGTGACTTTTATTCTACGGAAATTTAATACGATTTGCACGTTTGCTCGATACTGCCATAGAGTAATGTTGTTGATCAAATTGATTAAATTTTCGATACTATATCCTTGGAAAAATTGCGTTCATTTTAGGATATTTAATCATAGAGTAAAGTATTGGTTTGGAATATTTTCCTCGTTAAATATCTTTAACGAGGATTGAAATGTCTTGTAATATTATCAGCTCGATAATGAGACATGTATAATAGAAATTATGAGATATTTACTACTAACGTATATTTGGCAAAGAATTAGTACACAATATGGTCACCACTAAATAGTTATTTTAAGGATAAAATATGTGTTAAGGGTAGTTTAACCAGAAATCTCGAGGGTTTATTAATACAATCAACAAGTATACTATAATCAATAAATACAATATTTGCATGAAGTATCTTGTTATTAAGTTATCTAGAAGTATTCGAATAATTCCGTGAGCAATTATGCTCAATTAATCAAACGAGAAACCGGGCGAGAATTGGCTGTCTTGCAGGAAAAGTTACACGCGTATTTCACAGCGTTGTAAAGCAGAGTTACGTTTATCACTGGCCGCTTCTAGGGCAAGTGAAAGAAAAATATGTTTTCGACGGTATTTCCGATAAAAAGCAGCTGGCACGGTCGCAGTTTCTCGTCCAGTACGAATCGCCAAGACAGATGAGACTTATATTTTCGGAGAACTATCGCGGAAAGAATGTCACCAGAAACAGGAAATGCGTTGCACGCTATCGATTCGGGTGATTTTAATACTTTAATTGCTTGGAGAAACCAATTTCCACCAGAGTTACCATCAGATCGATATTCATTAACCTAATTCGCTGAAAAATCTTTGAATAAGATTTTTGTTTTTCCACTTTACGGATTAAGGAAATCTTCTCGTTGTTCGTGCAAATTTTTATAGCTTACCAGTTGCTTGAAATTAACCACTTTTTCCAACTTTGTGTTCTCAATTAGTTGAAAAATCTATACGGCGCAACGTGTAATATTTCCAGGGGAAACATTATGATTTATTGCCTAAATAATTTTTAATTAGGTTGGATTAGCGAGCACAAACAACGTTGTAAGTACAATGCGAATTCGATTCAGCTGAATTAAAATGAATAGCTTTAACCTAGAGCCATTAACATCATTTTCCACGCAATGATTTTATTTCACGATAATTTGTGGTTTGCGAAAATCATTACGTTTATAAAATACATTGACAAATTCACGGATGAATTTTCAAGTGGCGTGGATGCTATTACGAGCAAACAATTCGTAATTAAACCGTAATTTAAGTGATCGTATTGTATTTTGTACATTTTTATCTTTCAATTTCCTACGAATATATAAAAATCCTACGTATAAACTATTCTAATATCGTAAAGTAATTTGAATTAGAGGTCGGTTGAAATTTGAAAAAACCGTGTGCGTCGTCTTTCTGTGTTTTGTTTACATTTAAGAGCTCCTATGTGACTACAGTTCTTACAGTGATGTGAAAAAGCAATAAACAACGTTAGAGCAGAAGGACGGTTTCGTGTTTCAAGGGGGGATGACCGAGAGGTCAGAGTATGCGAGTCGAAAGGTGTGTGTGTTGCGAGAGTCAGAGTTGATCGAGACGTCGGAGAGTAGAGTTGAGAGAATTGATCGAGTTGTCAGTGTTGTAGAGTTGCTAGTGTGAGAGAGAGAGAGAGAGAGAGTGTGTGTGTGTGTTAGATTCGTCGTGACGAGAGTTGCCAAATAACTGTAAAGTTATTTGAGATAGATACGAGTACCGCATTTAGTTAAACAAACATCGTTTTCTGTCCAATTAATAAATTGTAAGTAATCGGGAAACAATTGATATCTTAATTTCCACGATACTACACTATAATATTTAAATATTAGACTAGGTCACGCTGGAATGATGCATTGTCTTGCAATGTCTATGTAAGACTTAGCGAAAGGATGACACTGGTAGTCGGAAGCTTAACACGCAAGAGGGTTAGTGCGACATAAACAATCCCCGGAACCGCGAGGCACGACGAACGACAGAGAATAATACGATCGCAGCTGCGACCTTGGAGTCAGACAGCAACTAACGGAGACAGCGTGCACGCTGTGGTGTTCTTCTCTTCAAGGTAAAACCAGGTGTACTGTTTCGACACGCAACCACCGAGCGGAAAACGATCAGAAAGTTGCGCGGCGACGATGACGGGTACCTTGAAAATTCCGACGAACCGTGGAAAAAAGATTCGATGGCAGCCAAGGGGGCACGCGATGGTAATTTCGCAACAGCGATAGGGATCTGTTGGAAAAGAAAAGAAAAAAGAAATTGTGGGCCGACAATCTCGGAGCGGGACCGATTGTCGAGAATTTCGAGGTTGGTCGGCGTGTTTATGACGGGTATCTGCCAACGATGCAAACATTTGCAGATTGACATCTGCTATATCTGGATTTTTAAAATCTTTTTCTTCTTTTACCTTTTTGAAAGTTGGAGGAAGAGTAATTTTTTGAGGACGAAAATGTGGTGGTTTTGTCGGAGGTTGTGATTTAGGTGATATGGTGGAACTTGGTAGACCTTTGATGCAAATGGTTAATAGCTGGGTAATTAGAAGGTTTGTTCCCCGCAGGGAATAGAGGTACGTCATGAAATCGGGATTATGGTGGAATCACGCGAGTCGATCTCGATTCAGCTTTACTAATTGCCAAGATTTCCTACGTTGGTTGGTTGCTACGTACACTGAGAGATACAAATAGCTACAAAATAAATCTGCAAGACTCGAAGCAACGGACACCGTGAAAAAATAAGATTCTTGAAAACCGAAATATATAAAATATTTAAAAATTTTCTACCTTGCGCCCCTGTAACGATTAAACACCGAAGCGATCCACCAATGAAGCAACAATTGCTCCAAGTTAATCATCCAGTGTGCAAAGTCTGCGGTGTGCGGTTCTGTTAGCCTGGGGAGAGCGGGAGGTTCCAGAGAAAAGAAACTTTAGTCGTAGCTAGCTACTGATTAACGGTAAGAGCTTGATTACAGCTGCAACTTTACAGTGACAAAGAGAAATGTCCCGGTTTTACTGCGCTCTTCAAGGTGAGCCCCGTTGAACACGCAACGTCGCGTCGCACAGTGCGGCATTCGAACGAGGATTCGGGACAGAAATGAAAATTCGGAGGCCGCGTTCTCAACGTTTACCTTCTCCCGCCCTTAACTTGGCAAAGGTAAACACATTGGGGGATGTTAACGCCGAGAGAAATCAAAGCGGTACGTGTTAACATTGATAGGGTGTCAACATTGGAAAATGTTAAGTTAAGATTAATATCGGGGGGAGATTAACGTTTGCGAATGGTTTTTATCCTGACATTCTTCACTCATGGATATGAGTCGTCTAAGAGAACTTCCTTCTCGCAAGAGAAGATGTTTGAAGAGGCAAATATTCGGGGGAAGTTAAGGTTGACAGGTAAACGTTGGGAGATAAACGTGGAAGTAAAAATTAGGGGAAGGTAAACGTTGCATAGAGGTTGATATTAACGTTGGAGGGAGGTTGAATTTGGGAGGTCGGTGAACGTTGCGTCGCGGTGTGGGGGACTGGGAAACGATCAGGTGACTGCGACAAGACTACTCACAGAGGGAATAGAAACGCGTTTTAACTTCTCTCTCGCCGTGTTCAAATTTTGATTTAGTACGTCAGAGTATTTGTTATCGCTAGTGTTATCATCTTGTAACGGGTGAACTTGCGAAGAGATAGGTACTATATTTGCTTCTCGAAAATTAAATATTAATCGCGTACTTGTCTATTGAAATTAAGGAACTAATAAAAAACAAAGTTGGTTAGCTTGACTGCTGAAAGGCTCGTATTTATCTTCGTTCGAACATAGATATATCAAGCAATTAAATTTCTGTGCCATCGAAACAGTTTTTCTGTAAAGAAATAAAAATCCGTTCACGTTCAATTCGAGCAGAAAATGCTCCTCGAGGTCTGTTTGAAGAGCGCGGTTCTATGCGCCGGATCTTTCAACGATCGTGAAGAGATAGAGGCATCGCGTGAATAAATAGAGGCTGTGAATGAACCTGCTTGAATAAGAATGAAAAAAGAAGGCGTGAAGGAGATGAATGAAGGCGTTGGTTTGAGCCTGAAGATTTTATCTCGCAATAAGGAGCGTGCGTGACCATAATACGAGTCGAAAGCTGCATTAAACTCGTGGCAACGTCAAAGCATATCTAACTTACATGGTGGCCTCAAGGGACATACCTGGACCGGAAATGGAGTGCAACGCTACTAGATTAATACGTATTTTAAAAAATTTCCCGCAGTAGGCGATGTTTCTTCTTAAAAATAACGTCAGATAGGGGAGTTGATTTCAATACTGGAAAGATCAGTCAGGTAATTCCGACCCATTAATCGGCAAAATTAATTGGCAAAATTTATTTTCACTGATAGTTATATGTGTTCGTAAACTTTTTACTTTAGAGAAAGATCGTGCTTTGATCAAAATGATAATCGATTATTTCTTTTAACAATCATTCTGAAGATAACGATGTTTAAGGGAATCGTTATTGAAAGCATTATCTTTTCGACACTAATTGCACGCAGTTTGCTCCGAGAGTAATTAATTCTAATTAATCGATTCCTTTTCATCCCGATTTTTAACGATTTTCCTAACGAACAAATAAATAAACTTTTGACGCACTTTTAGAAGTGGAATTTGCCGATGAGTCGGAACAATTTCAGCAATACGAAATTGTTAATTTATAAACAGTTAAAATCCAACGCTTAGGACGATGAAATAATTCCAATAGATAATGCTACTGGAAACAATTTAAGCGAAACGAAGCGTTGCCTTTTCAATAGGAAAAGTAATTTAGCCTAACGAAAGCTACGAGTCTCAAATGGAGAGAACCGATAATTCAAAGTATATCCGTGCCAAAGTTGACTTTTAAACCCGGAGAAAGGCTCGAAGTTGAGAGGAGTTTCTTGTTTCAAGTCGGCGACATTGTTCCATGCTCGTTTCCCGTGAATTCCAGAAGATTCGGAGGAGAAGGGGGATTCGAAGAAATCTAGGTCTTACCTCGCTCGTTTCGGAAAGTTACGATGGTTTTCGTAATTGGAGACGCTTAAGCGAAGCTTTTTGGTGGGATCGTTTTCGAGTTTCGGGTATAACGAATCGACGCGAGGATGGCTAAATTGGAATTAGGTAAACAGTGAAGTATAACGGCATTTAATCATCGAATGGCGGGTTGAAGCTATTCATTGCGAAGTTACGGCTATGAGAAATGTTGTACCTAGTTGTAAGTAATGTTTTTGGCGAGGCAAGATCATTCGTATCACTAAACATTAATAACCGCTATAGTTCAAGATGGAAGCCACTTGCTGGCGAGTTTAAATGGCTGAGGACCAAGCATATTTCGCGTTTAATTTATTTTATTGTTGTGGAAGACCCAGTGGCAGCGAGATGCAGTAAAATCGTTCGAACGTCCAAAGTTTATGTACTTGGACCGTTAAAACGAGCGAATTGATAGAATTCTCGGAAAATAAGCATGTGAAATCACTGTCACGACCGTATAAATTATACTCTAGCTGTGACTCAATCTTTACTGTTGAATATTGTACCTATTGTTCGTATACTTTACGCTGTTCTTACATAAAAATATTTACACACTTCATAAAAATGGCTTTACACACGTACGAATATTTAATCGTTGGTACGATTTCGACTTTTTCATATTTTGGATAAATACGCTGCTAGCAGCTTTAAAATATTAAATGTTACAAAGTTTTACTGCTTCCCTTCTCTTACGAATTCTAGTTATTGCTGGAATCTTCATTCTTTGTATATCCTTTCTACGATCGAGATTTTTCTACATATTACATATTACTTCTACATATTTGCACTTTTATAATATCGCTGATCCTCGGAGATTCCTTTGCCAGGTGTTTGCGTTTTTCCTATTGTTGCAATTCTGTCTTAGAAGATTCCTTCGTTGCTGAAGTTGCTCGTCGTAATGGCCCATAATAGAATTGTCTTATTTGATGTAAGAATTTTTCCAAATTACATTTATACAACATTTTCCGAGAAAGCTACGCAGGCTACTTTACAGTACAAAGACTAATTCAGAGTTGCAAATATGCTAACTGACGATTACTTACGCAGATAATTGATAATTAGTGTTGTATCAATTACTGTATTGCGGATCATACGCACAAGGTCTCCGGATAATAGGCCCGCAAGTATAATTTAACGACGATGCGTGATATTTCAATTACGAGTTATCCTAAAATTCGAGAACAAGAACGACAATAATTCGTTGCTAAACGGAACGTGCTAGTTTCCTATCGAGCCGCATTATGGTTGTTTTCAGAGAGGCCTTCGCGTGTTCGCACGCACTCGTCGATTTCTAAACAGCAAAAGCGTTCTATTCGGTCTGCGATTAACAAGAAATTGCGAAAGAGTATTTGCTGGGTCAAAGCAATTTTATCGACTGAACACGATTCGTCGCGTACACAAGAGGAAAGTCTCGAAATACGAATTGAAAAAATCAACGAAATTTTAAGCAGCGGTAAAACAGGAGATGTAAAAGTAGGAGGTCGAGCTCTGTGACTTTTTTATCTCACGTTTTTCGAATTAAAGAAAGAAAAAAGAAAGAAAAGTGGGAGAGAGAAAAAAAGAAATAAAATCCATTAGAGAACGCGAGAACAACTGAATCATTAATTATTCAAAACGCTATTGAATTAGTGTCGAGGTTCGTAGTTTTGAATTCATAAAGAATTTGCGACTCTTTGCAGGGAATAGGTGCGAAAACGCGAATCGCGTTTGAACGACGCACATGCAAATGTGATTTTGCGTTGGCCCTTGGGAACTCTTTCAACGTATTAGCGTGCTATAATAGGATGGATAGGGTGCGGCATGCGGAGACGTGAAAAACTTGTAATTCATTAGCCATTCTTCCCTGTAAATTGGCTACGGCTGATTAAAACGAATATTCAACGCACACTGCAGTGATCCACGAAATACGATTAAAGAACAGAGGGCAAAAGAAGGGAAATTATATAACAGAACGATGTTTAACCTTCGAGCAAAATGTCTCTTTGATTTTCTTGAAAATTCGAGATTTATCCGGACACAGATGTTCGAGTATTGATAAGAATCATTGTGGACATTGGAAATCGGATTATTAAATAAAACACAACAAGTCGTTATCGAAGTTACACTATTTATCGCAGAAAATGTTTTTATCTTAAAAATGTTTTCTTTATTTTTCTGTGTCATTTTATACGTCACTTAAATAATTAAATGGACGCATCATGTGCGTCAATAACACAAATGTTATTACGTAAATGTAATAGTGTAAACACGTTGCTCAATAGCGTAAACGCGTATCGATCTCACGGTATGGACGATGATCCTCAATCGTGATTTCCTCGAATTAACAGTGAATTAACGGCGAATTAACGGTACAGAGTTTGTCAAACGGAGATGCACGTGCCACGCACTATAATGAATCATATTGAAGCAGGGACCCATGCAAATATGTACACGACAGCAATTTACCACATTTTAGACATGTAAATTCCTTGAACCCACCCAACAATAGCGTGCAAACGCCGCAAGGTAAAGTTGCGCCGATGAAAAGAGAGCGCGGCCAGCTACGACTCGGGGTTGAAAGGGGAGAGGCGAAGAAAAAAAAGCGGTAGTCCATTATGTGGATCTATTTGTATTACGAAATCACTCTGTCAACACGGCGACCGAGGAATCGATGTCAGGGTTGCCTGGTCGCAGTAAACGTCGACAAAATTCACCGTGTTTTTAACGCGATTTCGATCGCGGCTCCGACGTGGCGAGGAAATTCAGTCCTTTGCATAAAGCAAGGGTATTGAGAACTTTGAAAGGATCAAAAGAATATGAAATGAAAGGAAACGTTGCTACCATTCTTGCTGTCCAAAGAAATTTCCTTTTATCCGTTTTTCGAATTTCATAAAGATTATGTACAATGTACATACAATATACTGATTATCGAAATTTATTGATTTATTGATTCATTAAGGCTCGACCAATGAAATAATATGTAACGTGTGCAAACAAAATAGCTGTATATATTGTTTTGTCAAGGTAAAAGATATTACTAGAATAATGGATACCTCGTAGAAAATCATTACACCAGTCAGGGTATAAAAAGGATTTTCGCGATTCAAAAGAGGACAGTTTATTGTAATACAAAAAATACTTCAATTTCCTGAAATTTCGTAGAGTTACACAACCTACAGGTAGAAGTAACGACGTGAAAGACATATTGCACGAATTTGTGAAATTTTCTTTCACAGCTGCAGCTTCGAAAAAATGAGCTTCAACCGTATGAATTTGTTCGAAAAGTTCTATATCAAATTTAACGTCACGGGAATCTGACTCTTTGTGGATTAATAAAAATCCATCAAAAATGATCAATTTTCACAGAGTAACGACTCTGTAAAATAATTTAACAAACTCTTTCTCTCGAGTAATTCTTAAAATATCCAAACATTCATTCTACTTTAGTGAAGAGCATCCACATTCCTAGAACATGATTAAATAACTTATACAAAAACGCTTTTTGTCGAGACAAATAGCGAAAGTGCGCCATTAAGTCAAAAAATTCGACGAACTCTTTGCGAGGGCATCCGGATTCTTTAAACGGAATTAAGCAATTTCTGCAAAGTAGAAATTGCCAAGAAAGAAATTGCCTTCTTGCCAAGTAATTCACAAAATACCTAGACCTCTACGCTTTTACAGCTAAAACGCCTAACAAACCTTTGACAAAGTACATCTAGGTTCTTTTCAGAATTTTTCACTTGCGTTAACACGTGGGTAGACGGTCGTGACACGACGAACAGCTATTTCATTAAACGGAATTACACGTATCCTCTTTTCAACCCTCGATAAACAAAAAATGGCGGTGGCGAGACGGTGTGGCGCTGGTCTGTTACCCAGGAAAAGGAGGTTGATTTGTTTTCCTCTCTTGATATATGCAGGCGGATGGACGTTTCGTAGCGGGAAAAGGGAAAAGAGAACGAAAGACAGTTCCGAGTAGCGCGAGGGAAATTCTCATTACGCGTTCGAAATGGTTGGAAATGTTCCAAACGAAACTACCCTGAACTTGTCCCCGCTCTAACGACGCCGATACAGCCCACTATCCGTATCTCTTCTCTCCGAATGGAGGCTTGCAATTGCTAGCAGGAAATTTTTCCAGACATCGGACCAGCCTAGTCGATACACGTTACACATACGCCCGGAATTTCCGACAAATTAAACACAGTCTTTCATGATTTCCGAGTTAACGCGGCTACGCTGTTTCCTCCAGCTACCGTCTGTTTCTCATGGCCAATTATCGGAGACGTTCCGCTGACGTTTCGCTGGTAAATGCCGCCATCCATTTCGACTTTGCGCGCTTGAAAAACGTGCTGCTTATTCTGCACTGTTTTCGAAAGTTTTGACTTTGATAGTCAGACGTAAATTGAAAAGAGTTCCCAGCAGTAGTGTATCAAGGTTGCTACGAAATTTCATTCCTTGAGACGTCAACGATGCAACCAAACAAAGATAACATTGAAAAAATATGATAAATGAAGTTCTCTTATTTTCTGGCTTCTTTATTGCTCAGTAGATGTATTCTAATGTGAGAAGGTTAAAGAATATAGATTTGCTTCTTGATTAAAGTCTTACAAAAGAGTAAGCGATCGATCTTTCACGATTCGTAAAAAATGAATAATATTAGCTCGATTGTTGTGTTAATTTAACTGAATTCGTATCAATCTGCATAGTTGGGGTCGTTAATGTTATTTTGAGTATTCAACAGGATGACGAAATCGCGTATCTAATTCCAAAACTAAATGCAAGGATAATTTGCGATCTTAATTTAATTTATAATTCAGAAATTTAAAGAATTTTGAAGATATAGAGCTTGTCGATAAAACTGTAGCTCTACCAGATTAAAAAGTTACAAGCGTCGATATTATTACCGCGTACTGCCTTTTAAAACTCGATTTAACGGCGTTGTAGTACTTTGTTCGACGTAGTTCCGATGATCGTGAAGTAATCGTTCGAAGAAATCGTCGTTGTTCGACTTATGCGTAAAATCGAAATTAAAATGCATCCTGTCGAAACTAAGAAAATGTCCGGATACGTTTGAACGTTATCGTAGCTCGGTTCCTTAAGAAGAACGAGGTTTTACTTCGATAATCGAAGTCGATGGCCACCAAGGGTGACGTGTGTGCCTCTTCCAATTCCGAAAATGACCGGTGGCGAAAGTGTTCCGCGATAAATTGTAGAAATCCTAAGATTATGGCAATGGTCGATACGGAACAGAGGTCAGACTTGGCGAGTGAAGTGTGTCAGTGTTAGGTCAGACGTTGCCAATCGATACGAAAACTGACGAACCGCAACGCGATACACAATGGGAAACTCCGTTACCCTTGTGCATGTGAGAACTATAACGTAAACGGACTGCACTTTGTTTTGTTAACCTCCAACTGCCGTGTCAGCTCATGCAACGCGTAAAATATACTAGTAGGCGCAAGTTTCCCCAGTTTGTGGATAGTTGAGCAAGTTGCAGGTGTTGGACACTTCCATGGAAGGATGGTCCTTGCCGGGAAATTTTCGAGTCCTTATCGCGTTGCAAACGAAGGAAAGTTTTGGTAGCTGTGACGATCCTACTGTGGAAGTTTCGATATTCTTATCTGCTTCTGGAAATTCTAATTCCTTTAATACTTTGAATGCTCAGTCGATATATTTTGTAGACAGTTTAAAATATCTTGAAGGAAATAGCTTATAGAATAATACTGAAATATTAGTACAATAATACTAGGATGGAATAATAAAATTAATAATATGATACTAGAATGGTAGAAATAATGATATAATACACATCAATACATATATAGCGAATGCTTATACATTTTTCTGAAATTTAACGTTTTAAAAATTTACAACATGCATATAGTATGCAAAGATATATAAAGTATCCAAAGTAGAGGGTCTGATACAATATTTGGTAGATGAATCCAATTTCTACGTAGATGTATTTCTATGTATTATTTAGTCATCCTGGAATATTTCCTATATAATTCTGTGACCCTAGTTTGTCAAATTTAACGTATGAAAGGTAGGGAAAGACGCGAAACGATATTTTCATGTTCACGGTATCCTTATACCTGAAACATTTCTTTTAGTATTATCAGAAAGAACCCAGATATTCCAGGTGATAAAGTTAAGTGGATCACCCTGTATAACAGAAAACAGGCCAAGTGTTAATTTCTAATTAGAAGAAATTTGACCATCTAATCCTTTAAGTAAGAGCATATTTTCGTAAATTCCACGAATTCCATGTGTCTGCATTCCGTCGACGATTATTGTTAGGAAAGGCGCATTACGCACGATATTAGCAAGCAAAGTAACGATCGTGGCTTCCAAAAAGTAGATTTCGAACAAGTAGGAGGCCAGTCGAATGTTTGGTCGGGAGATAGAGAGAGACATTAACGTCGTTTAAAAAAAAGAAGGTTTGGGCGCCAAGGAATACGTGGGATACATTTTGTTCCAGCTCTATAGACGATTCCAGAATCGCATTTTCTTTTAATGGAACTTCTCGGAAATATGTAGGTGTAGAAAATACATAGGATGACGTCGGTATTTATGGATAAGAAAGCTGCTCGACTATTTCGATCATATTCCTCCCTTTTTACAAGAGTAATCCAAGGGTATAAAACGAGAATCGTTTTGTAACTTGATAGTTTGGTATTCGAAGGCTAGCAATTTCGAGGGACACTTCGGACTACCCCACTTCTCCTTTCTTTGATGAAAACCGAACTTTGAAAACTACGTGCGAAGAATTCACTGGGTAATATCACTTGGAAGATGTAGCTCGGACGGATACCTAAATTATTCTATTTCAAAGTATCGAAGGAATTTTGTTCACTTTGTTCGTGGAAATAAAATTTCCTTTCTCCTACGGTGGTCCACGAAAGTGTTTCGACACTTATACTCTTATCGTATGAAATATTTTGAAATTTCTCTGGCATCGTTCTAGACACATTCTCAGATTGCTTTCCAGTATAATCATGATAATGGTTTCTGATCACAGTACCAATAAAGTTTCAAAATGTTATATATAATGTCTTCTACGATGGATGTACAAATGCTCTCGTAAGCAACTGTATGTCTTTGATAATTGTTGCATCGGTTGAAGCGACAGGAAATATCCTTTTTGGAAAAAATATTTTTAGTATCTCTTAATGGTCGATCGAGTTCAACGTGCGCTATTCATCTAATGGAACTATCCTCTATATTTCGCAGCCCACTAACATGTGGTTCACCTACAATGATGGAATCTTGGGGTCCCGGGAGGACTGGCACACCCCCGCCTGCTCTTCCACCCCCGCCAACTGGGAGCAACAATGGTGGTGCAACGTCTGCAGCAACCGCAAACGTTGCACAGCCCAGCACAACCGCGCCGATTGCCAGTCCCGAAGGGGTCAGCGATGTAAGTAAAGAAAAAAATCCTTAGGAATACCCGCAAAAACCAAAAAAGGAACGCAGAGTTTCTTATTTGAAATTTTCAAATTCATGGCTTTTTCTCTATTTACGACAGTAACCAAGTTTCATACGTGCATTAATATATATAAAAATAAGATATTGCTGGAATGAGAGAATAACAATATCTAGGAAACGAAGTCAAAAGCACGACAGATTCCAAGGCACGTGTAAAAACGAACCGCTTGCCGCCTCATGCAACACGAAATGCAAGGTATAGCACCATGCAAAGGTCGGCCTAATAGGCGCATACCTTGCCAGGAAGGTCGCGAACGGTCCGGCTCCTTTGGATGAAGCTTTGTAGGTTTGAAGAACAGCCAGTAGTAGTAGTAGCAGATCCATATCTCTTTTAACTGCGATAATTCACGTTTAAAGAGTGAAATCACCCTCCAGAATTAGCCCCCTTAAAGCTAGCTCACAAACGGTTACATATGGAAAATAATTTTGTTAACGAAAATTAAATGCTTTTTAACACGTTAGAAGAAAATAGAGTGAACAAATAATTTTTAAAAATGTATAAAAAAAATCATGTCGGTCTAACACTCGCCTAAACCTCCATCTAAATCTAAACCTCCATCTAACTCTCCGTCTAAACCTTCACCCAAACTTCAATCTGAACCTTCACCTAAATCCTTATCCTCAGTCTGATTGAAGGGGTCCAGCTGAAGATGTCTGAGCGAAGGAGTCTCTACAACATTAACAGAACTTTTTTTCTATCTGTAACTGTTCCCGAGTTAGCTCTTAAGGGTTCGAACTTTGGACGGTTATTTCATCCCTTGAATTTGAGTTGCCGCAAATAAAAAATATTCTACTATTTTTGGCTGTTCTTCAAGTCTATAAAGTTTCATCGAAATTGCTGCCAGGCCATTCACGCCACCCCTTCCCCCACTTTTGTAAGTCATACAATTGGTGCGCGTGTAGTGTCATTCGAAGCATCAGGGACGAAACCACCCATCGCGCCTACTCCTTCCATCCATTTCAATTTCACAAGCATCCCCCGGATGGTCGGAGGTAATGGACGTTGGTCGCGCCATCGAACCGAGTTAACTGAATCACCGGAACATATTGTCCATTCCCACGAGCATCCTCGAATTTTAGAGACTCGTTAACGACACTTCTTCCACATTATTTTTACATCCCATCATCCTTAAATCATCCCCTTAATTTAAATATTCCAATTTTTCTTAACACTTCGTTCCAAATATTCATGAATTTCATAATTTAAAAGTAAACTACAGTTTTTGATGACACACAGTAGAAGAACGACGGGGAAATTGTTGGGAAAGAAATCTCTAGGAAAATCGTGTTACGTGCATAGTTAAATCTAAACGCTTGATGGTAAAACCTGCGATATTTTGTTTCATTTATGAATTGTGATTCAGTCCCTGAGCTTCCCAGCTTCCAGTACATTACTTTTGTACTTCATTACCCTTGCATCGTTTTCTCCTTCAATTTTTGTTAACGCCAGCTTACACTGATCGTGCTTATTTGTATTTTGTAATTTAAGACTAAGTTGCTACGTAGTATCGTAACCCTGAAACGATCCTTTTTCTCGATCGTTATTAAGTCGATCGAGTTTTATGCAAAAAGCAAATTCCCAAGTAAAATAACGCTTAAAGTAATAGTTTCTTTTGTGGCGAAGTAGAAGAACTCCGTAATAATGAATTTTCTAGGAAAATGATATAATATGCATATCCATTTCTGATAAAACACAAGATATATTGTTTCGTACGTGGATAAAAATCCAATCTCTGATTTCGCCAATAACATTCCCTATGTATTACTTTTACATTTCGTTATTGTTACACCATCTTCTTCTCCGATCTTCGTTAACTTTATTTTAAGTCGATCGACATTTATACGTTTCATAATTCCAAACTAGGATCCTATGTCAAACAGTTTTCTCGGCGATAAACTACAAAAACTTCATGACGAAGGAATTCCTAGAAAAATATTATGATATTCATGTTTATATACAGGCAGTGTACAGATTTGTTTCGTGTACAGATTGAAAGAATCCGCATCATTTATAACAATGTTCCGGCATCGCTTCCCTCAATATCTTCCGCCATCGTGAACGAGCCTTAGCCTTAAACCATGCCCTCAACCCCGAAGTGCCCTCAGCCCCAGCCCCTCGCCGAACCCTGGGTAAATTCAGCCTGATCGCGTGCACCCGCTTCAAAACACGTCCGGTATCGATCGTGTCGCAGGAGTGTACGCGATGCTAACGATATTCCAGCCGGCTGTCACGTGAAACGGAAGTCCGAGTCAAGGGTACATAGCTTGGACTCGGTAGTAGCTGCACAAGATTCAGACTTGTAATACAACGTTATTTGTATTTTCAGCTCTTGCAAGAATACGCAACGTCATATGCAATAGTGTAGCAAGATAGGGTTACTTGAGTCAGTTAATTAATTATCGGTTAAGTCGTTCGAGCCAAGTTCCAACGTCTTAAAACTCAATTTTGGTTTCTGGCACAGATAAAGTCAAACTTGTGAAGTATGAAATATCACAGCATTTAACGTAATAACGGAATTATGTCCGTAAATGTCTTTAAATTATTAATTAATTATCTCCACTATGAAGGCACTTAACGAATACAATTTGTTTCATTAATTCAAAAGTTACAGACTTAGAACATTAAATTTACAATTTTGTACGGACTGTTATTGGTATTTTCAGGTGTCCCAAAAATCCGGAATTTGGGAGGGGGCGAACTTTTCGTCGGCTGGAGGCGCCGAGGGACCTTCTCGAAGCGTGTCGCACGCAGCCAGTTTGGACGCGATCTCGAGGAGGGCGGTGAAACCGGAAACGACGAGGGCGCCGTGTCGCAGCCTCACCTGCAGCGTTTGTAAGTAACCACACGTCCGATTTCCTCCGGTTGCTCGTTCGCTCCTTCTGTTTTTCGTATCTTTTTTTTCTCGGTATTTCGTGGGTTGCCTCTTGACGTATCAGCTCGAGCTTTTTCTGTGGAACGGCGGCTTCCTTTTCTCGACAGCCGATCAGAATATTTCTCTAGGTGTTGCATTCGCTTCATAGTGTTACCCTATCGTTCTGCGAACGGAAGAGAAGCGACACCGACTTTGCTTTCCAACCACGATCTCGATGCTCGTTGTAATATGGAACGAGTAGATCGTGCGACGAAAGTCTCGACGAATCGTCGAGAGCGTACAGTTATTCATGAAAATATTCGAACACTCACAGAATTCTTTTATGAATATATTATACGTGTTTTATATGAAACATTCTTGTATACCTATATGTCACCTTTATTAATATACATGACGATGATAAACAGGGCTAAGTTCCCATGAATGCACGTAAGTGTAAATGGAGAATATTTGCCTTCTGCATTGTAAGATTTATTGTAACTATCATAATCGTATTGGTGAATTTTAAAATAAGTGTAGAAGTTACGAGTTATTTCCTGGGAGTATATATCTTGCAAAGGTCATGAAAGTATTTAAACGATTAATTATCTATTATTATTAATTACCTATTATATTAATAGGTATACTATGGATATTTATGTCAATTCATATTTCTATGAATAATGTTAAAGAAATAGGATCGCAGCTAATATTTATTTTACCCACTAGATATTATTAAAAATATTGTACCTCGAATATCATACATATTTTCGCGGATTATGTACGTTTTATGTATTCGTTTTGTGTATTTAGAAATTTTGTTATTTCTCATAAATACAAAAATCCTGCAAAAATATTTATTGAGAGGCCTCAATTTTCAATGGGATATGCAATATTCATGCTTAACACTTATTATATGTTTAAAACGACCACGTACGCTGTATACTTATTTTTTTATTAAATTGCGCGATAATGCAATAATAATCATCTTTCCAATAAGTATCTTGTAATTTCTATGTACGTTTTCAAATTGGTTTCAAATATTACCAATACGAGCATGATAGTCTTATCTCATTACGGAGCTAATAAAATTTCAAAATGTCTCATGTAACACATATAACATGAACATGAAAATTTTTTGTGATAAAAGTGTTCCGATACCTTCGTGAGCTACTGTCCATTATTTCGGCTCGTCTTTTCGCTTTGGCAACAGATCAAAGTTTCCACCGAGCCTGTCTATGGTTTAAACGCCTCGAATGCGGATGTACGCGTAGCTATTGCGGCGAAATTGCAATTAACGATGTAGAACATAATACTGCCGCATGCGATGTTTCGTGTCGCGAATGTTGACAGATAGTGGCCGCGCGTGTCTCTCCGTTTGCGAGCCGAAGCTTTCACGTGACGGAATTATCGCTCCCGTTCGTCACGATGCTTCCTTACAAGAATTTATAGTCCCTACATTATCCGTGCTTCATAATTGATTATGTCTGGACAAAATAATATTAAATGTGAAATTTCAAACTTTATGACATGAGTAGGCCATAAGTATTCATCCAATTAACACTACATTAACATACAGGCAAATTGATGAACAGCATATACATGTAATGACTACAAAAGTATTTGTATATAATTTTATTTGCCAATGATGCTTTTTTTCACTCCTCTCTATGTTCCATTCTCATAATGTCAAATTTGTGTAGTCATATGGAAGCGCTACTAAAGGGTACAAAATTTAATATTTTTGATGCACGAATATAATTTTTGAAGCCATTATATGTTCATAAAATTAAAATCAAAAGCACAGAAGTTACTCTTTATCGATATAGAAGAAGATAACATTTCTATGAATCAGTAATTGTTATACAAGAACAACGAATTGATCGAGACATCATAATATGTTGAAAAACTAGAGCGTGGTAAATGGACAAATACTTATGCGACCGTAAGTCAATATTATAACGAGATATCTTAAAATTTAGACAAGATTATCAATAAATTCTCTATTATATACATAGTTCGCTTTAAATCACCCTAAAATTGTAATAAAAAATGAAAGAAAGTTTGGATCGACATCACTTCGCTATCTGTCAACGATCGAGAAAAGCTCGGAAGTCGAAAGATCCGCGGCGGCCGAGTAGTGCCTCGGTAAAACGACGCGAGTTGGCGCCTGTTGACCGAGTACAACCCCCTGTTACTACCCCCGGAGTGAAGATCGGAGGAAGAGCCGCGTGTTTGTCGTCGATCGTTTCCCGTTTTTTCTCCAAATTTCCTCGCGTGTGGCCCTCCTTTTTCGGATCAGGCCATCGAAACTATAAGTAAAACCCTCGATTACGAAACAAAATAGGAAAACTGTAAAATCCAAAAGTCAAACCATAGTGAACGTATTTTAGTAGCGGGCCGAGGGAGCGAACACGTCACCCTCGAACGACGGCCAGCGACAGTCGATAATCTCACGGAAGGTAAAACAGGATGGTGCAGCCTGTCTGCTACCCCTTTGGTTTTTTCTTTTTAACCGACCGAGCGCCGGACGAGTTTGCACCCCTTTTACAACTTACCAAGCGCTTGCGGCTTTTTCTTTTTTTGGTCATGAGCTTTTTCCAGAGATAACGTAACCGTTGTCCGATTGAGCTTTCATAGGCCTATTTTTTATACTGCCTCCACCATCTATATACCATTCAACTACTCGTTTACATTCTCTCTGTTATATATATACATATATATATGTCTCGTATACCCGTGAAGCTCTCTCTTTCTCTAACAAACGCGACACCTTCCTATCCTTCGTCCAGCTTCTTTTATCCTCTCCTGTCTCTCTGTGTCTTTCTTTCTCTTTCGTATCTTTCTGCCGTTACTATTTACAAGACGAGCACCGTAGCATCGCTCGGTCAGCCATTTTGTACTCCCGCGTCCTGGAATGTAGTCCACCCTCGTCTGGAACAAGCTTCTCTCTAACGTGAAAGTAATCATTCTCGCGGAGGATCACGCGCGTGGTTCCATGGAGACGCGTAAGTCTTTCGTTACGAGCTCCACTAAAACCGTACGAGTACGAAAAGTGGCGAGGCGTCGTCGTCGGCGGTCGAGGGTGAACCTGGAAATACTGTTGGTCCAGATAAATACCTGTGTCGAGAACGGGACTGTCGGGAGAATCTATCGAGTACGCAAGGCTGACCGAAGCATGGGAGACGAACTTTGTTAGTTTAACGCTTACTTGTTCGCGATGGAGCAAGACAATTGGCTGAATTATTTTCTCTACACACGGCTTCATATCCCTTCTCGTTTCTTCTCATTTATTACAAAATAATCGTTTAATCTCTTTCCGGGGAGAGTTTCTCTAGATATTTGTGGAAACGGTCTAGGAGAGCATATCCGAAAATAAACAACAAATCACCACGATATTCATTGTAAAAATCATCAACAGAATACGATACCCATACTTTCCTTATCTTCTGTGTATATCTATATTACATATATATATACAAATGTTATAAATAAATATACATAATATTTGAGCGTAGCAATTATTGCATTGTCATCTTTAAAAATAATTACACGGTCTTTTACAAACATTTAAACGATCTTTTTTTCACAGGTATGCAGCTTCTAGTGCGAATTGACTAACCCATTAACGAACACACTGTCTTAACGCTTTTAGATCGAGATATAGGCTCGGTTCTATCGTTGGTTGGTTTTTTCATCTTTTCTTTTTTCTTTTCCTACCTACACAGTACATACGGTGGCTCATCGAAGCAGTCGAATAATTATCACAGAAGACTTTAATGCATGTATCGAGTGTTATATAAAACAGTTTGAAATTTCATTAGCTTTGCAACGAGACACGACTATCGTTAATCATATTGGTACGATTTGGAATCAAAGATGCTTCTTCTGAATATTGAGGTATATTAATAATTATGAATAATGTGATTCCTACTAACTTATATACTTGCACTGTATATCTAACAGTTTTCATGTACATCCTCAGATTTGTTTCAAAGTTTATCGATATAATCATGATAATCGGGTCTCACTATAGTACAAATGAAACTTGGAAATATTTCGTATAAAACGAATGCTATCATGAGCCATTGTGAACTCTACATTGGCCATCATTTTCTTCTTTTAGTCACATCTTGTATTGAACCATTTGTTGGAATCGTTATTTTTGTAAAATAGTCGTCGATTTTCGAAATTATCTCTGTGTGCATCCGTACATCACGTATTTTTATATTTTACAATTAGATTTAGTGCGTGTGGTTGTAATTGGTGTTTGTAACAGACTTGCTCAGACGAAACATCGTGCATCGATCAGCGAGTTCAATTCACGCCATATTTCTTTCCTTCAGATCTCGCTCTCCTTCTCTCTCTCTCTCTCTGGCTCTCTCTCCCTCTGTGTATAGTTCGTTTCATTGACGTTCAAATCGATCGATTTTTCTATTATTTTTCCTTTTACTTTATTTTCTGCGCCTCGAAAGCTTTTATAAAACAGAAGAAAGTGTATTGTGCACCGAAGTTTGGCAAATTAATCGCGCGAATATACGTTAGTACGCCAGATTTGTCACGTTATCAATAAGTTTACGAGACACGTTGGATAGTTTTGATTTAATCGAGCCTGTATTTCACACGTATAGTTTTGTAACGATATAATAGGATAATAAATATGAAGTAGACCGAAATGAGTTGCAACGTCTGACGCGTGAATTTGTGTTTCTAGCAACTAAACATTCGAAAATCTTTCCTGGTGTTGCGTCCGAAAGTGACTTGCAAAAATGGCGGACCAAAGACCGGAAGTCGCCATCCCTCAGCCAGATAGGACCCGATTCCATCAAACACAAAGTGAGTAAATCATTTGATCACTCTCTTAATTTTTCAATTAACTTTTGAAGACCATGTTCAACTTTAAAACAAAAAAAAAGGCAACTGTGATAATTCCAAAAGACAATTTCAGATCGATTGACAATGTACTGAATTTTAAAACCTCTCCTCTGTGAAACGTAGGAAATATTTCTCTCTCTCTCTCTCTCTCTCTCTCTGCAGTCTTCAAATGATAAAAAACAATAATAAAAATTTCGATGATGTTATCACAGATGGATAATATTAAGGCAAAATTCACATAGAGTGAAATTTCACTCGCGATAGTCTTCAAGAGTTAAAAACCAATAACGCTTTTGAAGTAAATACAAATATAGTTTCTTTGGAAAATACAATTTTCAATCTCAACCCCCATATTTCGTGTTCCAGTTTTCCTTGCAGGACAATGGATCTGCGAAATACTTCCAAGGAGCCATGCACACGTCGAACATGGGGGAAAAGGTAGCCCAGGTAAGCCACGTTTCGCCGCAAATTCCTGTGGGTTTTCTATGTCTCTTGATCATCAGCTGGTCGCACGAGTTGGAAACCGATAAAGCCACATACGATATCACGGCTTATAGGAAAGTTGGATAAAAGTCAGCTTGAAGGTACTACGAATTTATATGCGAACCGCAATCCTCGCCTTGGAACTTTGGCGAGAAGGGAACATTCTCGCGTGATGCTTTCGACTTCAAATAGAGTCACGTCATCAAAGTTTCTCTCAGGATATGTTCTGATCTCAGGGACAAACGGAATTTTCTTGGTCGTTTCTTTCTTCCATGTCCTTTGTCTAGGACTTTTTCATTCGGAACAGACACTAGGAGATAGGTACGTCCATTGTTTGCTGGCGAAACTTTTAATTCGTCAAAGGGAGGCTCGTTTCGTTTTACTCAGAATGAAAAGTTTCCTTGCAAAGAACGAAACTAGTAAATTTCTTTCTGACGCACCGTTTCAGACGGAGTAAAGATACCAGTTTCCTTGAAGCACGTTATGGACTTCGACTATAGACGACAAAAGTGAATTCAGCTTTTAATAAGATCGAAGTGAAGTTTCCGAGTATTTGATACACACCTCAGGCGTGAATTTTATATACAGAACCATCCTGGAGGTTTCATTTGTGTTAAAAATGACTTAATAAGCTGTAAAGAGACTTGATTGACAGAGAAAACATTCGAAAGACCATTCTGGTGTTATTCGATAGATATTTGTTTGTGAGCCACTGTCCTATTCTACTGTGGCCTCGTTTGATCGACATGCACCGTCTATTTCCCAGGCGACCGCATATTTGCCCGACATATTTCATCTTATTTCACTGAAAATAGGAGATCTCTAAGCTACTGTCTTATTTTTACCGTCCTACGGTCGGTGAACCTGTCTTTTTTTTAAAATATCCACGTCAGTGGTATTAAAACGTGTTTTAAAACAAGTCATGCTCTCTGCCTGACATAAATCGGTTTATTCTACTGACTTCATAGGAAACTAAAGCATTGATCCGTTTGCTCTTCAAATGAACAGAAGATGGAGAAGCTCTTCAACTTTGGGGACATTTTATTTGAGGACGATGATGTATAATGGAGAAAGAATAATACGTAGATTATATTTGCCAAGAAATTTTGTTCACAAAGGAAAAAGACGAATTTCGATCTAGGTCATTTGGAATTCTTGACGCGTTCTGCATTACTTCGTTAGTCATGTGGAAGAACTTGTAGCGTCGTTTATTTATTCACTCTTTTGCTCACATGAATGTCTATGATGTGGAATAAATTTTGTTGATGGAAGGAATTTATTTTTTGAAATATAAATGTTCATATTTTTTGGTGTATATGCGTTATGTGTTATTTGAGAAAATTTATAGCAGGAGCATTTCTTGAGAAAAATGCTGACCTAGTATTACTATTTATAGTTTCTAGGTCTCGAAAGAAGCACGTAGTTGTTTCGAACGAAATTCTTAGCGTTGTTGCCAATCATGTGACAGAGTAATGCAGCGTTTACCATGACACCCCGTGGTAACACAGCCCTGGCTGGCGCCAATCGGTCTACGCCGCAGTCTTGGGGGCGGGAATCCCCCGCGCTGGATTTCCACAAAATGATGCCGATTTTATGCCACCGTAACACTTTTTTCCTTCGATAGTTCGCGGAAGAAAATTTTTGCAATAAACAAAATTCCTCGCAATTTCCTTTGCAATCTACCATGTGATAACAAATCTAATTTAAAAGAAGCTCTAGATATTCAATTGTTTCTGGGAAAATTCACACCACAAACAAGCTGGAAACACGAAGGTATTAAATAAAAACGGATATATGTGTAAAGTAATAGAAATTTTGTAATTATATTTTATTATTTAAATATTAAAGAGTAGATATATTTTATAAAAGGGAGGGAAATATTTTGGCATCCAACGCCTACTAATTAAAATTCTGAACTATCTGTAAACACTGTTAGCGAAACCAGGTGACAAGTATAGGCCTAGAAATCGATACCACATTACACGACTGGTTGCCGAATAATTTATAACTCTCTCGGATGACGAGAACAGTCCACGAGTTGACTCACACTCGGGGAACAAAGATCGGAGTTCTCATCGGCGATCAAGTGTCGACTTATACTTTGCACACTCTCGTCATTGCTTTCCTCGTCGGTCGAGGATGGATGGATAGAGAAGCCACTTGATCGGTCTCGCTTAAGGGACGCCGGCCTTTAAACAATTTCCTTGTTTGAAATAGCGACGATACCTTCGTCAACATGCTTATCGACCTGTAGAGGGTCAAATGTTCTGAGCTCTTCAACTCGTGGCAAATGCAGTTAGCTCGACACGCGTGTCAAATTTGTTAAATTATGAAATATTCTCTGAAAATTTCTAGATGAAACTTTACGAAATAATTTTCTTCCATAGATATCCTAAGTTCGAAAAATTTGGGAGGGACGATGTATGTAAAATTTTAGATAATTTTGTGTTGAATACTTTTCTATGGTGTAATGGATAGACACGTGTGGATGACGTGGTTAACATCAAGTTGAAATAAACATTAACGATATATTCTTTCTTCGATGCTTTCTTCATTTTTGAGGAATTTGAGAGAGTACTTTGTACTTTGTACAAAATTCAGATAATATCGTGTTGAAGAATACTTTTTTTTATCGCATAATAGCCAGACACGTGTTAATATAAAGTTTCGCTAGTTTCCTTTTAACCGAGTTTCTGAAAGTGCATACACGACTACCAGACAGTTGTTCGTAATCGATACATATGACCGCAGTTACGGTACTTTTACTGCTTAACGCGATATGACGGCGCGATGCGGCTTAAAAAGGACAATTTATCACTGATAAAAGATCATAAGGCTCTGGGAGAATAGTGGGTAATTTGAAAAATGTTCAACGTTATACACCCAAGTAGAACAATTACTTATACATATATATATATGGCTACTCGAAGCCTCATCTTTTTAAAGTCGCAGGAATGACTTAGTACTAAAGATGACAAATTTTCTACATATATCTATCAAACTCGGAACAAACACAATTATTCTACCCTTCCAATTAGAAAAATAAAAACAAGTAAAATAAAATACACCATATATGATTCTTTATTCTCTTTCCTCCAAAAATTAAAATTGTGTTCACGTCAGGGTGACGCTCCTTTTCCAAAGAATTCACGAATACAAATCAGCTGAGACAATTTCTGTTAACAATCTGCTATATGGTGACAAATTTTATTTATAAAACTCTATTCTTCTTTTTCTCAGTATGAATCTGTTGAAACTACGATCCTCGATAACTCAGCTGCATGGTAACAAGCTTCATATTAAAAGTTATATACCCTCCTTTTTTCCAATAGAAACATTTTCAAACTGTACTTCACGTTTCAAAAATACCTACAAAATTGCAGAAATATCTACAAGTTTGTGCAAGTGACTTTTTATTCATTCGGTTAATTTTTTTGTAGTAGCAATTTGTGATAGCAGTGGCCGATACACGGTGTACCTTGGTTCGTAAGTGCTTCATCCTATCAGGAATGTTCTATGTGCAGACGTAGTAACCAGCCCGAATTGCATTTGGACTGGCAGTGGTTTTTCCTCGTCCCGACGTTCAATCGACCAAGCTCATCATCGTAGCCAAAGCTATTTACATCGGGCGAACTCGAAGCCGCCAATATCGATAACCGATACTGCGCCTGTTTTCTCCAGTCTCGAACAGCGTTACGATGATGTCGCGGAAATTATTACGGTGAATTAAAGACACGCCTATTGTTGCTGCTTACAAAGATATCCGATCTTGAGAATCCCTTAATAACCGTAGAAATATTTCATTGTTCGCGCAAATCATTCATTCCTGATCGAGAAATTCAATTGACGGTTTAGGAAACTAATCATTTTGTTCCGGCATTTAAATCGAACTTTTTTGTAATTGGAAAGTTGAAATTGAGCATCGTATTTATTATTACTATTATTATTACTATTATTATTATTATTATTATTATGTTGTTAATATTTATGGTCTTTTATCAAGTCATTTGACTTGAGACCGAGAGAATACTCGGTAAATTTTCTTCGCTAAAAAATACAAATTTTTAAAATAAAAAATCAAGCATTTTTTAAATATCTGTTCTGAAAGCAGTGAAGCAATGGTCTGTATAAAATTCGAGATATTTTTATTATTCTGATGATAATATTTATGGTCGTATACCAGGTCATCTGATCAGTTGAATATATAGGAGATTTTCTTCCAGTAAGGTGTAGAATATTATGCTGTCGTTAATGAACTACATTTTGTCGATTGTTCGTCTAGGAATATTTCTGATAAGGTTTGTTATAAGGATTTTCTTGTAACTTTATCCCTGGAAATTGCTTTTTAATTCGTGTAAAAGGAAATTTAAATCTAAATATTTCATGAGAAAAGTTCTAGAACTCAGCTATTTTGAATAATTGAAGCATATAATGGGATAATCATGTTCCTTCATGAGAAGCCAACCTTAAAGAGTATGTGTTATCTCCGAACCGTAAATAATTCATCACGAAATTCAAAAGGTAGATTAATTAACAACCCAGAGGTATTGCCACGTAATCACACCCTCTCTGAACAAAGATAATCTCGTTAAAAACAACACGCAATATTAAATACTTCCACGAGAATGAAAAGGATAAAAAAGATGACTAACAAGAAACTAGCCCGTAAATTAGCGGAGGAAGAACAGTATGCTTATTTTGAATGAACAATAAGGTAGTAGAATGAGGTTAGTGTTAATTAGACAGAAGGAATCCCTCTAAAACTATCGAGCAACTGAACGGAACGAATTCTGTGCTGAAACCAGCACGTAATATAACAAAACTGCTTCCAAAAAGCCTGGGAACAAATTCCCGATAAAGAAGGGGAAAAAAGTATAAAATATTTTCACTAGAATGGCGCAGAGAATCTCGATAAAATAAAACTGCTGCAAAAAGGAAGAAGATAGAAAAAAGGTAAAAAGCGATAAAGAAACAAAACCAGGGAATCGCGAAGAGGAACATCATGGTACCAGTACATAGAGAGAGAGAGAGAGAGAGAGAGAGAGAGAGAGAAAGAGAGAAAGAGAGAGAAAGTGAGAAACGAAGACAGAAACCGAAATATACCTTACGACAGTGGTTCTCAAGCTTCTATACTCCACGTACCCCCTTGTGTAGATAGATGAACTTATAGCTATGGTGTAACAACCGCAACGAAACACGTATACATACACACTAGCAGACAAAAGACAGTTTGAATATAAGTAGCATAGAAAATATCGCAATCGTATAAAATAGTGTTGTATTTGACAAGAGTAGTGAATAAATATACCATCGTCATATTGGCATGACGATGAAAAATATCTAACACGAAAGTTACTAATATGTGCGCATACGCAAATAAATTATACTTAGCAACTTTGAACTTCCTTCTGTTCGCTATTGTACTAATATCAAATTTTATATTCATGAATTACACGTATTACACGAAAACAAGAATACAATTCGAACAAGCCAACAACGATTTTCCAAATCTTCTAAAATACAACTTTTAATCTCTCACGGTGTAGCCCCCAAAATTTGATCGTATCTCACGTTGAGAATCCCCATCCTATACGATACGAGGGCAAAGGACAGACAAGTCGACGACTAGCGAAGCGAAATAGAGAACACGAACCTTCTTGATCGAACAGAGACAGGCAGAGAGAAAGAAAGAAAGAGAGAGAGCGCGCGCGAGATAAGGATGGTGTGGAAAGAGGGGCAAGGTAGAAAGGGGGTGGCTGGCAGAGGCTCGCCGATAGAAGGCGCTATTGTCAGTGGCGCAGTATCCCCCGTCCTGCCCGGCAGGTTACACCGTTCGCCACTCCGTCCACATCGCCCCTGAAGGATCACAGAGCACATGTAAACGGTGAATAAGACTGAAAAAGGCCGGGTGGCGCGTGAACGCGTGTTTCCATCACGAGAGGGTTCATCGCGGTTCGAGCACCAAGTGGCGCGCCTTTCATCGAACAAGGGAGAAAGAGGGTTGGTACATCGAGGGGAGGGTCGAGGAAAAACAGGAGGTGAAGTCACGCAGAAGTTTATCGAGTGCTGACCGGCAATCGTTATCCCGCTTTGATCGCATTGATCGATGACACTCGAAAGGAAACGCCGCGTCGCGTCATTACGTGCTTGTTCGTTGTCAACCCCTCGAAACCACATCATCAGGACGTGAAGAGCGTTCGTTTGTCGGGTACCGGCGATCGTTCTCCGTTCGGAACACGGTCGATTGGATGTCAGGTAGAGATAGGTCGCGGCTTGTCGCGATCATCGATCGATTTCAACGAAAAAGAAACCGGGGATGGGAGACAGTCACCTACAGGGCGAAGGATACGAACAACTATGACCGCGCGCGAATGTGAACCTACGTGATGATCGTGTTGTGAATGTGCACTCTATGTTTCTTGGATCATTGGAAAGCTCGGTTTTTATCACATACGGAGATCGAGATTTTGTCACGGGGAAATTTGGGGGAAGACACCCTCCTTGAACGATGCGTGCTTCCTTTGAAGATTCTCAAAAGGTTTTAACGAAAGAGTAACTTTTAGAGGCATTACGTTTAGATAATTGTTATATAATCAACCATGCATTAATTTCATAATTTTGATAGATGGTTAGGTTCTCTGGTTTGGTCGAGATGAAATTTAAAAACGGAGAAAGTATGGAATTTAGAATTACGATAATATGTAATTACGATAATTGTAGAAGTAGTTTTGTAGATTCGATGGTTTTCGACTTTTAGGTCGTTTGGTAGTTAGGAGATTTTGAACATTGATGATTGCGTTCCGTGACATACTCGTATTCCCACGTGTTTCGAGCGTTCGCGACGCGCGTTACGAACGCGTAACGAATCGCGTTGAATCGAGAACGGTGCTGACAAAATGGCGGTAATTTTCTATTACCTTGCCCTTTGAAAGAAGGTTTACCTAGCTATCCAGAGTCGGAATAACGAAAACGAAGAACCGTGTTCCAAATTACGTTCTACGGCAGGCATTGGCAATCAATAACCGCGGATAAAGTTGTCAGTGACCGTACGCGATAACGTATTATCGACGCGGTCACGTTATTCATCAAATATCAAGAATTCCATTAACCTCTTCAAACTTAGTAGCTAAAATAAACAATCAGAGTGGTCGATGTTCACCCAATATAAAAATTCACGTTCAAGCTTTCAAATACGAATAACCCAAATTACTTCAAAGTTTTCATTTAGCTACGATATAACAGCGAGACTTTTAATTTCCAATCTCACCGTCCAGTTGCCTGACACCCTTGATCAAAGAAACCATTGATTTAAATTCGAGGATGGTGTCCCATCTAAATCCCAATTTGCATCCCCGTGGACAGAATTTAAAATGGCCGCGCCCACCTTAAGCGGAAGACGGAAATCTGGGACACGGAAGGGAAGGAGGAGTCGAATTAGATCTCGACTGATACGGTGCTAACGAGATTGCTTAGTAGGCTGTCGCGTTCGTTGGTTATTCCAGAAGGGAAGCTCTTTAAATACACGAGGAGACACGGTATACCGTGCCAAATGCGTCCACGGAAGGTCCACTTTCCTTTCGCGAATAAAATCGATGGTCTCCATCGGATACGCGGGCCACCAGCCAAAATATATGCCGGAAAGGAGACACCTTGGTAACCGAAACCAGATGCAACGAGGGGTGGAGAAGCCGGAAGAATGTTTCCACGTTTCTTTTGTGTCCTATCCCGCCCCACAACTGTCGCATTCAGATGGTCGAATAGTGGGACGAAGTCTCTTATATAAGGAACTGCACCTGGATCGGTTAGCAAGGAATCGACTTTGATAGTTCATCGCCGACAGTGACACGAAGTAGACGCTGTCAGTCAGTGGTCAGACTGAGCTCGCGCCTGTACCGAATTGAAAAGAGTTTTTCGAAGACGATACGCTTTCTGAACTCTGTTCGATGATTGATTATTTGTTTATAATTATTTTGGGAATATCTTCTGAAGTGGTATACAATTCCTTTAAGTAATATTTAATAATTATTGCGCTTTGTTCGTATGTATAAGTTGTAAAAAGGGTTTGCAATCCCGTAAGGTAGGATCTCGCGTCATTTTTTGGATCCGCATAACGTTAGATAGGAACCGCAGCATTCCGCAAGGTTTGCAGCATAGTGTGCGTCACAACCACACGTGTCAAGATCTTTCAAGAGCCATTCGGCTATCGATATCCACAGATTTAACGACGAATTCTAAGAGTCGTGGATGTTTAATTGTGGGCGGTGAATTCTAATAGGCGCGAATATTATAGTTTCGAAGTTCGGAGTTCGCAGGAACGCACGTGTAGCCGATGATACGACGTCATGGTGCTCCATGGCTCGTGTAGAGTGATAAGGATGCTGTGGAAGGATCTGGCTGGTAGAAGGATGAGGAAGATGACGAACCTTCTGGTAAGAGGACCGCGATTGACTGCGGAAGCGTCAGAGGGCGAGCCTCTTAAATTATAATTTATTAATTTCTAACATATATGTTATCGTATTACGTGTTGATTGATATTAATATCAATTGATATTGTTAGTGCGAACAAAATATGTCATCCAGTAAAGAATCCATGTGTGACGATGAGAAAGAGAATACTAATAAACCTCTTTGGGCTTATTTCGTGAAGAGTGATACTACTGAAAGTGCCAAATGCTTGAAGTGTTCTATGGTTTTAAAATTAAGTCACCGATCGAGGAAAGAGGATTTGTGATATATTTGAAAAGTAGACATTGTATAGATTTAAAGTCACACTCGCAAGCATCATCACCGAGAAGGGATTCTTGCAATGTATCGAAAACAGCATCCCAGCCGCAGATCCTTTACAATTACGAGAATGTAATAGCAAAAGAGAAAGGCCAAAACAATTGACAATTCCTTCGTTAAAGAAAATTCTATGGAAAAAATGATATCTCGAATGATTGTTAAAGATGGTTTCACTTTCGATATTCTTTGTAAATCTACGAACTTAAAATACTTGTTTCTGAAAAATGGTTTTATGCTTCAAACTTCTTTTAATACAATAAGATCGAGAATTATTACATTCTCAGATCCTGTACAGACTAATATGAAAAACAAATGTTTTCATTAACAATCGACGAAGGGGCATCTCGAATGGAATCAGATATACTGAAACATAGATGTGCATTATAAAGAGGAACACTTTAACCTTGATTTAGATGGAATCCGTAGTTCACGCACGACAGAGCATTGCGCCAACGTAGTTGAAGGATGTCTGAAGAGCTTTAATCTAGATATTGAAGATGAAATTATTGATACAACTACTGATAGAGCAAATATGATGGGAAAATTTGCTAGACTGATGCTTTGCTATCAACAACTTTGTTACGTACAGGGCATGCAACTTGCCGTAATTGAGTAAATAAAATTTGTTTCCTTATTAAATATCGTCTCCTTAAATGTATAATATAAAATGTCTAACAACCAAATCCGTACTCTAACGGGATTGAAAATAACGCGGGATTGCAACCCCTAGTTGTAAATACGTGTATTTGCTATTGAGTTTTATAATATTTTGTAATACTTTTGTCTTACTATATATGTTTGGTTGGTGTATATTATGAACATGTGTATCATTGATCTATATATTCTTCAATATTTTCTGCTTTGAGTATATCATATTTTTATGTGGAAATTTGTTCGCTGGTTTACGAGGTTCTGAAAGTGAATTGTCTTCTAAGATTCTGCTTTTGACGTAACTCTTAAAGATGTAACAGGGCACGTAGTAGAATAATATGTTCTTAGACAGACTGAGTTATTACGTGCAGTACGAAATTGCATAAGGTTAGCGCAAGTTTTCGAAAAATCAATAAAACGCTGCATCTCTTGTGAAACGACTCGATCGAAGTCGGTCATAGTCATTTAAAACATTTATTTTTTTAGAACATTTATTATATGTCGCTAATTCTTAGTTTATCAACTTCAATGCCGATGTTTCTAGCAACGACACGCAGAGAAATGAACATCTTCGTCAATTTCTACTAATACACATTCTCACAGAATTCCCTCAACGTTAATCATTTTTAATTTTATAACTTCTAAAGTGTTAATCATTAAGTTAATCGCAATTTGATTAAAAATTATTCTTTCCTTTTGCATGACCAACTCCTGAATTTTTTCTTAGTTAATCAAACCACTAAAGGTAAATCAACTTTTCTATTAGAAAAATAATTCACCAACCAATACCACCCATCGATTAATCAAATAAGTACATTAATCAACCTTTCTATTATTCATTCAATGGACATTCATAAACAACCTTCTACAACCAAACAAGTATAGGTACACTATTACATTCATTAATAATGAAATTCTTAATGAAACACTACAAAATGAACAGTTCGATTCATTGATCGTCTATCGATCTTCACCCCTAAAGGAAAATCTTAAAAGGATTCTCAACCCTGTCGATACGTGTATGCGCTCAGATTCTTCCTTTCAGACACATTATCAATCTTCTATAATCCGAGCCACGAAGTAAAATCAGTCGTGAGATGAAGTAAATTCTTTTCAATTTTGAAATACTAGAACTTCTACAATCTTGTCTTGCATCGTGGCAGTGAAATAAAACATCTAAAACATTTCATACGGTATTATTGAAATAAACATTTTATTTGTAGTACTTATAATTTTTCTCCTCTTCATTTTCCATTCTAGTAAGATATAATAGTAACTAAAATTTCCAATTCCTCTGGTTCTCAATTCTACTTGTGAATACTAATTAATGTATTCATAGTTTCATTGTTATAAACGAAACACTTCTAATTTCTTCCTTTCATTTTCCAATGCATTGAGATATTACAGTGACTGATAGTTTCAGTTGCCCTACTTGCAAATTCTACTCATAAAGAAAACTCTTAATCACAACTCGTCATTTTTCTCATACTGCATAATCTCAAAAATATAATACAGATGTCCTGTATCCCAAGACATTAATCAATGCCAGTATAGATTAATAAATGACTTCGTTATATGGGCCGGGCTATACGATGATTTAAACTACTAAAGAGTGTTCCCGCGTTTCTTGTCTTCACATGAAATAATTTCCCCGGTTTCACCAGGTAACCAACGAAGGTCATAGCCACGAAGTGATCAATGACAGGCGTCCTTGCGTCGCAGTCGTAACCACCTAACTATACCTTCGCTTTACGTGCGATTGCAGTTGACTACCAGGCGCCCACCCACTCGCTCTAACACACACACACACACACACAGACACACACAGACTTATATCCGAGTAGAAGACTGGTACTAAGTGTTACATTATTTCTCAGCTTAAATCCCACTTTCATGTGGTGAGAGCCGCGCAGAATCGAACGTATTCGAGGGTGGCCGCGTGCACCAAGAACGCGTGCAGTGACGCGCGCGTTGTCACCACCGAAACGCAATGTCGTCCGCGAAACTTCGACGCCAGGCGTCGAACACTGTTTAAAAAAGGCTGTCCGACCGAAAAACAGTCATAACTTGGATCATAATTCATTTTTTATTAACTAATTTCTGTTCCTTTTTAAGTTTTTAAATCCTTAAGGATTCTTGATTAAAATATTAGCTACCTATAAAAATTATTTGTTTTTTAAGTAACGCGTTTATATAATAGAAATAAAAATATCATTTAACGGTGGGTGTTTCTTCTTTCGTAAATGGCATTATTTAAAGTGAATCATTTCACATATCATGGTTTTTGTACAGGAGAATATTATATTTAAATTTCACGATAAAAAGTTTACCAAAATTTCATGACAATTTCGCGTAGAGAAATATAGTAAAAAATGGACAAATTTTCAAATGCATATCATTTAATTATTTTACTTACTATATAATTCTGTCCCTGTGAATTGTATATAATTATAGAATTATGTAAATCATAAAAAATAATAATTATAGTAGCTCGAATAATTAAGCGTTGGACGATGTTAACCTATATAGTGTTTCTGAACTTTTTCGCGGTCAGGCAGCTGTCTTAATACACGATGCGTCTTCCGCATACTCGCCGCGGGAAATTCGATACGTGGACACGCGTTCCAATCCCCTTTCCATACCATCGGTTCGATTATCAGCTGAATACTCTGTTGCGTGACGTAGCGTTTGCTCGAACCGCGAGGAATTCCCTTATTGGAAATGCAATACACCAGGAATTTGATTCATTTCGATATTTAACGGAAAGTTTACAACTGCATTATTTAGCATGTAATGGGCGATGAGTCATGTTTGACTTGTTCTTGCTTGCTGTGGAACGAAGGAAGGATTTGCTTTTAATACGCAGCGTAAGTTCGAAGGAATCCCTTCATTGGAAATGAAACAGAACTAGCATTTGGTTCGATTCGATTACTAAAAGGACTGTGTCGTGTATGACAAATGTTCAGACATGTTTGAAGAAGCTTTTTACTGGGATAGATGAGAGACTTAATACTGATCGGATACCTAACATTGTTCAGTGTAGAACGAATGATAAGTAACGAGGGATAACTAGTTTGAAGAATTTCTTCACTCGAAGCGGAGTAAAGAAAGAATTCCATATCAATTTAATAAGGTACGTTGAAAGATTTCCTTATTAGAGAGAAATTTATTTTGTATTTGATAAAGAAGAACTGATCCTTGGGAGGATTACTCAGTATAGAACGCACAATAAATTATGTTTGAGAGATTTCCTTACTGGAAAATATTGATATTTAACGAAGAAAACTTGATTGTTGAAAGAACTGTTTAGCTTAGAACGAACAATAAATTACATTTCCCTCGTTGGAAGAATTTCCTCGTTGCAGAGCAACTTTTAACAAAGAAAAGTTGATTGTTCAAAGGACCGTTCAAAATAAAAAGAGTAATAAGCTACGGCTGAGGGATTTCCTAACGAAAAGTGGCAAGGAAGAAGAATTGGACACATCGATTTGATATTTAAGGAAGAAAAATTGATCACGTAGGAATCGTTATTTAATATTGGCAGAACAATAACTTATGTTTGATGGTTCCTCTTATCAGAAAGAAGCTTTTGACATTTATAGAGAAGATAATCGTTTAAGGAATTGTTCGGTATAAAACTGGTAATACATTGTTTGAAAGATTTCCATTCTTTCCAACCAAGGGATATTAATCATTAGAAAAATCGTTCCTCATGTAAAAATATTCTCGATTCGTAAACAGCTTAATGACTCCCGTAAGTGTTTAGTTTTAAGGACAGCCTCGTGGTTCGATATCGACGAGAGTGTTTCGCCCTGGCAATAAATACCCTGTAGTAAGCCAGGTTCTCCTCAAGTGTTCCGCACGATCACTGCTCAACTCGACAATAACCGAAGCCCAAAAAACCTCGCAGAGCACGATTGCTATCGGACTGAACCGGATCATCGAGAATCGTGCGAATGTTCCGTGGAAGTAGTTCGTGTCACGGAATTACCAGGGCATATCGTTTAAACTTGTCAAGGAATTATCCACGCGATAAGACATATAGCCACAGAACAAGAAGAATCAGTCAATTATCGAGGGAGTTTTATTCAGTCGAGTTAATGTTCACAGTATTCTAATATATCAATGGTTTGATCAAGAGTTAAATATCGAAATCGTCGAGAAGCACGAAGAACTTAGCGTTCAAATAATATTCTAGTGTTTCGCCCACCGATTGGATCACTTGGATCTTGAAACTACCAGGAAACTGCACAATTAATTAGTTCGTTTAAGGATAAAAATCGTTTAAGGAAAAATAAGCAAAAGTATAATTCTATACGATTTATACAAAGAAATAAGAGTTTGGAAGATATTTGGAAATATAGTACTTTGGACGAAGTTCTCAATATTTCTAGGAAATGTCGACTAATAATAAATAGTTGCATTGATTTATTCAAAAGCAGATATAAAGATTCTGCGAGTTTTCACTTTGTTGTTTATATAAGAAGTGAAAGAAACTGGGGGCAAGAGTCTGATTTATCTGAAAGCCGCCTGAATGCTCTAAATGAGCGATGACGACGAAAGGGTGACTGACAGTGACCAGGAGTGGTCCCATAAAGATCGGTGGGGGGACGATAGCGAGAGGGGTACCGAGGGCGAGGCTGCTGACTCTTGTGAACTGGCGCCTCACAGTGCGATGAGCGTGGGGGCTGGCAGGGTCGACTCCCCCAGCCCCCAAGACATCAGGCTCCTCCACGATCTCGTCGAAGACCTCACCAAGGAGCAGGAGGAGAAGATTAAGCCCCGTGCTGAACAGGTGAGCCACTCCATAGAGAGAATCTGCGATTTTTCCATTGATAATTACAGATTTTATTAAGGAATAATTTTCGGCTCTTTTGATTGGGGATCGCGACGATATTGTTCTTTGCGATTTATGACCACAATCCCTTCGTCGTTAAATTAGAATGCTTAGATTTAAATTTAGTGATACTGCGCGTCTGTTCCATTATTAGACTTTGTGAATTTTCTATTGGAATTTACTGATTTAACTGACGAATCATTTTTTCGGGGTGTCTTGCAAAAATATTGTTTCTGGATTTTATGACTTCTTTAACAAGCAACTTCAAATACTGTCGTATTTCTCCAGTTTCGGAGGGTACATTTATTCAGACAAATATATACACTGATTATAAATATGAGCTCTAGCTCATACTGTAACCTAATCCGAACCTAATCCTTACTTTCGTAATCCAATGAAAGAAGTTACGCGAGTAAACTGTATACTAGAACAGATATGCATATCTAATACATATTTTAACAGCGTTGGTGTCTAGTAATATTCTGAAATCTCTTGATGCATCCAATTTCGTGTCAAACGCCGCTGCACCTCGAGAAGAAGCTCGTTAATTCCGTATCAAACTTGCTATTGAATATTCAGCGTGAAGATGACGCGAAGGGACTTGTAAGTTTCTCCTTCTTGTTCTCTTGTCGCCGTAAATTTGAGATCCTTTTTTGCTTCGCCAGATCGTACGAGCGCTATGTCTTGTCACATGCAGCAGGCAAAGATTTATAGCGCACGTAGAGACGAGTTCAAGGCACTGCCATTGTCATTTACTTCTTTCTTCTTAATAACGATAAAAGTGAATAAATTGTGTTACGTTGTGACGATACGTGTCTTAACAAGATTCGTAAAACTGATATTTTTACGAATACTTTTGTTTTTACCAATGTCGGATTAAAACTTCTCAGGCCTAGAACTAACACATTCAGCGAAGAAAATAAGAGCAGGAGCCCCTTTATACAAAAATGAGGAGGGCATTAAAATGAAATAAATTTACGTAAATATGAAATAAAAATTATTTTGTAACAAGCGCATTTTTAAAAGGCAACCTTTTCTTTATTTTCCTTAAGGTACACGAGTGAATTACCCGTTATAGTCGTAGAATAAAATGTATTTTTATTGAATAGCGAGGCCCCCAAAATGGCAAAGACAGGGGCTATAGTTGCCATAACCTGCCGCCGTTTTTTATTACAATATTTTATATCTAAGGACTGTATATAGACTTTTGTGATCGACTGTACATGAAAGGTTTCTATGGCAAGTGTGCAAATATTTTCGTAAGCCACTCTGTGAGTATAGCTCCCGAACGATGGCTGACAGGAAAGGGGTAGAAATAATAACTCGTACGTTCGCATTGTACCTGAATTGGGTTAGCGTTTATCGATGTTTCTGGATTCACAGCCACCCTGGCAAGGTCAGCCACGGCTGGTCGACCCAGATCGCGTGATTTATGCGTTTCAACGACGTCGACAGGCCCATTGATAGGGCAAGCACCGTTGCGTTGATTTAATTTAATTGGGAGCGCACAATTTGCAATGGAAATACACAACTGGCTGCACTCAGCCAGTTCGTACTGCACAAGATTTGGCGGAAAAAATTTCGTTGCTTCGTTTTGATTTGTTCAAGGGATGAGATGTGACGTTACTCTTTCAGGATTTCGTGGAAATATCAGGTTAATGGAAGTACTCGGTTCCTTTTCATTCGTCTTCATAAAAGAAGAAGCCAGTATTCTTGCTGAACATTGAAAGATCGTTTCTTAAGAGAAGAAGCCTTGTAAAGCGAACAGGGAAGCTTCGTGCAATTCTTGTATTTGCATTTATCCTCTTGCAGTAAATCGTAATACGTAATACGTAAAATATATGAAATATTTACTTAATCTCTTCACGGATTTTATTGGAGCCAGAGAAGGGTAAAGTTACCTTTTAGTTTGCTACATTGTTTGTATCTCGAATTATTTTGTCGTATCTTGGCATGCCCGAAGAAACTATCGCACAATGTCATTGCATCTTGGTTTCTATCGGGATCAATAGGATGAATGAAATAAAAATTAAACGCACGCATATGTACCAATATCCCTTGACTGGTTAAAGTGAATTTCCTTGAGAGGAAAAAGGAAACAATTTTATTCTCTGCTTTGAAATTATTTTTTCACGCAGAAAGTCGCTTGTATCGCCAGTTATATGAATTGTTCGGTAATAATTAGGATAATCGTTCCAACAAGTTGCCTGTTCGGGAAGTTCTACGAACAATTGACTGTTTCTATTATTATTTCAATATTCCGTTGGTGAGTACTACCGTGATAGGCCTCTGCGTAGGCCTTGACGTTCCATATTATGGCTGTTAAACATTCACAACTGTACTACTATTCGTCATTAATTTCATACACTTCTCTCTAGCTTCAAAAGTGAAACATAAAATGCACCTAAAAAATTCTATATACAAAATTCAATACTTTTCAAAAATGGATTGAGAAATATTATATTGCAATAACAAAAGTTTGCTCATTCCAAGTTAATCAATCCCAAATTTCAATACACGGATTAATAAATTCTTTCTAATGAAAAGCAAACATGGAAAGAAGTTTTCATACGTCGCAAGCAAACATCTGTAATATTATATATACCGACTCAGAAAAGGAGGAAAAGTTCCGACATCAAAATTCTATCTCACACGCTACTGCAAACTTCGCACTGTTCGTCGGAACAATCTTTTCTTGTTTGTACAAGATAAAACTACCCATCAAATAGAACGAGTGTTTCTAAGTGAAAAAAGTTTCGCGCGTATTTCCCGCAGCTGTCAAGGTATTACTAGCGAATTAAGCTGGCAGCACGAGTAGAAAGGAGATTTCACAGTATGCTATGAATTACTCGCAGCGATCGAGTAATTCACCTTGTTAATTGAAAGGAAAATTTAATTAAGCTAGGGAATTTCCATTCGAGTAACCTGCACAAATGCAGTAGAAATAGCTGCAGCAGCCATTCACGGCAGATTTTAATCCCGGAGAACCGCGGGATTCGTGCAATTACTCTCTATCTCGTGCTCTACAACTGAATCGGATTAATCACTCCGATTACGAGACAGAAAATAGGTAATCGTTCGGTTAGTCTAATTTCTATGAAGCTAGTCGCGTTTACAAGATACTTGCGACGGTTAAACTAGGTGGAAGGTGGAGAGAATTGGGTCATGATTGCGTTAGTGGACAAACATCGAGTGATCACTAGTAAACACAAGATGGAGAACAGCGTGTAAAGTGTACTTTGACTTGTTACCTATTATCGATGTACAGAAAATTCTTCTCGCAGAAGATGAAGGAAGAAAATATGTACGCGATGAAACGAAATAAAAAAATTCGAAAGCGATATAACGATGTGGAATATCGATGCAATTTTCTCGAATGCGAGAGCGAAGAGGAATAAGAGGGAAAGGAAGAAGGCAAGAAAAATAGTCAGATGATCGTGGAAGTTGGATAGAAGTTGAATATCAGGATAGGAGGATGTTGATTGGATTAAAAAGAGGAAAACGTAAATGCAAGTTGGCACGTAAATTCGACGCTGCGTCCAGGATACGCGCCGATTGTACGAAAGTCGGACAACGAGAGCGATTGCCGAGAATAATAGGAGCAATATTGAGTCATTAACTGGAGAACCTAGAAAGTAGAACTCGCAAGATTTATGGGTGGACATCGTTTGGAAATGATTCTAGTTCCAAGATTATCGGCTAAATTATTTGTTGGAAACTGAAGATGTTTATTAAATATTTTATGACAGAAAGAACGCAGGAATTCTAAAAATTACCTAAATTGTTGGTTTTCCAATTATCGAGCATAGGTGAGAAAATTTGATTAAATCTCTGAAGATGTTTAAGTTACGCACTACTTAAAATTGTTAGTCGTATTCTTTAAGATTTCTGAAAAGGTTATTGCAAAAAAGTGGTTTGTCTCTTTTATCTTGATCATTTCGTTAACAGTACAAAAACGTGAAAAGGAGACTGGAAGTAAGTGAGTAATTCGTTTGATAAAAGACCTTCGCAACGTTTCTTCCTAGAGTTTCCACTATCTTTTTACGACGACAGCGGATAAACGAAGACGTGATCCGATGCAACTAATGAACACATTTTTACCAGTTCCTGAAAAAGTTTGATGGTATAAGGAGCTTACTTAAATGTCCATAGCCAGAACGGATCGTTAATCAGAGGATGAAGCAAGAAAGGAGAGCGAAACAAAGAAAAGGAAAATTGTAGCTATCAAAACGGTCGATCGTGATAAAATGACACATCTATAAATTAAAATTTCCAAATCTTCTTACGCGAACGAACGATCAACGGTGAAAAAGAAGCAAAAACTTTTATCCAAGCGAAAAATCTCGTAATACTGGGAAGGATATAGAGAAGTTTGGAACACAAAACGTCACAGAATCTGCACAGCCTCGAGCAACGTCTTGAATCAACACACCGTCTCGCTATATTTTTCAACCAAGACAAAAGTCCTCGTCCAATAAAAGCTGCACGAATCTCAAACTGCGACGATACGAAGTTTCAAAATGCATATCGCTGTGATCTCTCTAGGAGAATAAAAAAGACGAAAACAGAGGAAGGAAACAAATCTAGGCCAGGCTGCGTTCGAATGAAACTCCCGGTCGAAGGAAAAGCCATCCCTTAAGGGGAAAAAAGAAAAAAAAAGCCGGGCACGCTGCAGAATCCGCAATCGAGTCTCGACGAAACGATCAGAAAGTTCGATTCTCGTTGGACTCGTTCTCCGATGTTTCACTCGCATCAACCAGATTAAAAAATGGAGCTGCTCGTATTAACATCGTATCGGCCTGCTTTACGACTTTGAAACTTGCGCATTAAGGTTGCTACATTCCAGTAAAAAAATTTATGGCTCAATAAACGAACGTATCGATGTCGTAACTGAGATAACTGAACGTATTCAGGAAGGAGAAAGTCAAGAAGAATCTTCAAGTTCTCCGCTTTGCAACGTCCCGGTCCAAATACAAAGAGTCTGCCAACTACGTCTCTCCGAAACCTGGAGACGTTTTAAAGTAAATGTAGGCCAGACCGAGTGGAAAAGTGGGCGAAGCAAGTGTCTCATAAAAAGAGGGAACCAATGAAGCAAAACATTAAAAGATGAAAGGCGAGACACGATTTCAAAGCCTTTATACTTATCAACTCCTACTCACTCACGACTGCCTACTTCTAAAGAACAACGACAAGGATACTTACCGAAGTAGCTTGAATCATCGTATCGAAGGTCGATCACGAAAAAGAAGAGTGAGCTAAAGGAATACCCCAGAATGAGTAACACAGCAGGCAAAGCAAGTGTCTCGTAAAAAGAGCAAACCTATAGTAATAGTAAAAAGAAAGACATAACTATGAAACATTGGCTTCGTTAATTCCCGATCATTCGCTCCTCTCCGAAGCAACTATCGGAAAAACTCGTCAACGAGGAAGAGTTAGTAAATTACCCTGCCAAAGTGCCATGTAAATTATCATATCAAAGGCCGATCATCGAAGGGAGAATTGGCCGAAAGGAATATAGGGCAGAATCGGAATATTCTTCGAAGAAACCTAAGCTTGGAGCGCGTGTACGAAACGAAACGAAGCGATACGAGGGAAAAAGTAGAGAAAGACGAAGCGCGTGACTGCACAATGTGCAGTGGAATGGCAGGCGTACGGTGTCGGTCGCGCAGAATCTCGGTCGGGGCGCACAGGCGCATACGCGGCGGAACGCTCGCGGTACTGCCACGAATCAATAAGCGTAAGCACAGGTGGTGGGTCGTCGTCGGTGGCTCGGCGGCGGTGGCGGCACGGCGCGCATCAGAAAACGACGCTGACGACGTTTCCACGGTCTCGCCTCCGGGACAGGAGAGAGCAGCGCACCATTAGACACACGCTGCAGCAGGGGCAGGCAGACGACGAGAACGAGGACGAGAGCAAAGAACGACCACGACAAACAGAAGGAACGGAAACAGGAAGTGATAGCGAATAGACAAAGTTGATATACAATGTACAAGAGAGGAAGAAAAGAGTTAATATAGAAGAAGATTCGTCATTCGTGTGCATGGTGTAACGAGTTCGTGGAGTTTCGATCGAACGTATCCGGAGTCTCAGGTTTGGTGACGCGTGTGCACGGGAGAACGGACAGTCGGAATGTCGGCCACAGAAGGAGTCCAAACGACCTGGAGCCGTGGACGCACCCGCTGCAGCACGTCCTCCAACCTCCCTTAACCCGGTTCCTGGTTTTTAGTTCGCCTGGCTGTCGATGAGAGCCTGCTAGGCAAGATGAGATACCCTGCTGCGTGCAGCTGCGCCCGAGATCATCTCGACGTTCGTTGAAAGTATCTAATCCCTTGTTTATGGATAATCGTGCGTATTAGGAAAAAGAAAGGAGCGAATGATATATAGAAGACTTTACTCTTCTATGTTACGAGGCTGTGAAACAACGAGACTCTTTAAAGATACTGCTGGTCGACTGATCATCTTGGCGTCTACGCTCCTCTTGTTTATCGGTGACGATACACGCTCGCGAATATGGACTCGCTCGTAGGCAACGTTCCCGCGTCGTCCGTCCAGTCAGACAGTCGACAGCAGAGCAACATGCGAGATTAGCGCGGGGCTTGGCCTTGTCCGAGCAACTAGTCAATTCGCGTGGAGTTAACGACCAAGACGCGTCGTCCGGTGATCCTCGTGGTTCGACGTCTCTTTGGTGAAGCGGGGGGGAAATGCGAGTGACACGGGGTCAAAGGATGCACGAACGAGACAAGTTGACCATGGCGATGATGTATGATACGATCGGTGCTTGTTCGAGTGTGTTGTGAGATCGGTGGGTTCGATTATTCTACGGATGACGGGACAGAGAACGACTCCAAGCTCGATCGTGTGAATTAGTGATCTTGGGGAGTACGACGAACATTTTCGATCACGGTTGACAGGTGGGGTGACGGAAAGAGAGCTTCATCAAGTTTTGCGAGGTAAATCGATCGTCGTCAGTGGTTCCGTGATATTCGTTAGCCTTGGACCAGAGCGTGGAACGGTCCGGAAACAAGGACACCGGGTGACTGATTTTTCCCTCATCGAGAAAGATTTTTTGACACTAACGTGGTATGTTAACCTCTCGTAACGATGGAATCTCGCGCATCCGTGGAAGATTCCTCAGTATTAGCTTGTGCCAAATCTATCGAAGGCTTCTACGTTCGTAGTGGGCCTGTGTTTCGCGTGCTGCGTCGACGAACATCACGCTGCTATAGACTTTGAAAGCTCGCGTCTTTGATACGAGTACCTGCGTTTTGTTTCCACGATCCTCCGTTTCGGGGATCCACTTGATCGGAGAGAGTTTGCTTGTCTGGGTTTTGTCGTTCGACAAAGGGCAAGAGGAAGTGTCGAGAAAAATAGCGAAGTCGAGAAAGGGTAGGAAGAGGAGGAAGAGAAAGAAGAAGAAGAAGAGGAAGAAGCTTCGTTGTTTTTTTTCAGCCTTTTTATTCTTTTAACGGTATCGTCCTTGCGCACTGCGCAATATTTCCCTGAAAGACGAGAGCAAGCTGAAAACGGAGAGGAGTGGGGAGAAGGACGGTGATAGGAGTAGAGAAAGATACGGACGAGGGGAAGGAGGTTGAATGCTGCAAGAGAACCGAAGAGAAAGAGAAGGATAGCGTAAGGCAGAAATTAATAAGAAAAACATATAAAAAATACAAAAAAATATCGTGTTCGAGACTGACACTTGAGAAAGTCACTTTTTCCCAACTGAGACTGTCGTCGTGTTCCATCCATTATGTATTACTAATTGCTAATTATTAATTATCGCTAAACCACGTATCTCTCGAATCTCCAAGTTCGAACATCAGAGAAGAGAGAAAGAGAGTACGCAAGAAGGAGCGGATTAAGAGTTAAGTTTAAGTCAACGACCCTTTTACATTTTATATACCGACGTTTTAAGAAAAACAAAACAAAAAACGAACGAACGAAACAATAAATGACTCGTCGACTTGTCCAATGATCAGCGGGGCCCGAGACGACGATGCCAGGAACAGATACGATTTTTACCGTGCGACTGTAACTTGTATATGGCTGAGAGGCCCGTCGTAAGTAATAAACCAATTAATATTACCAATAGGTCAGCGTATTTCTTCGTTGATCGCTTACAATCGTACGAGCCGACGTATATATATATTATATATATATAGTAAAGTAAAAATACAAAAAAAAGTAAAAAAAATCGAAGTCACCGTGTGAAACGCGCACACTTCCGATTGATACGCACGACATTAACGCGCACGAATCTGAAGCACAAAGAATCGGAGGATCCACGTGTTCGTCGATTAACGTGGTTCCTTTGTTAAACGTATCGCATAGAAAATAGAAATATACGTGTATCAATTAGAAGAGAGAAGAAGAAAAGAAGATTGATCGAATTTTATCAGAGGTGAAAGTAGCCGCCGTACAGAAGCATTCAAGCAGAAGCAAAAAGGAAACTATGTGTCAGTATATTGTGTGTACCCAACTGTCTTTCAAAACGTCGAAGTATTAGCCTATATTAGAAGAAACACACCTTTTGTATTTGCTCCCAGAGAGGAGCCAAAGAAATCCGTGATCCGTTATACGATCAACGACGATAGATAAAAAAGGGAGAGCTATAGAGAAAACAAAAAAAAAAGCAAGCAAACGATCAGCTGATAGCAAAGGAGCCAAGAGCCCCAGTGTTGAAATAGGTCACCGTACACTTCGCCAAAATTCAGCTGTTCAAGGAAAAACTGTCGAAGTCCCAGCCTCCGGGATTGTCCTCGAGGGAAGAGCAGATAGCACTGAGATCGGTGAAAGGTCAATTGGAGGCGGCTGGTCGGCCGACCAATCGTCTGCCGCCACCGGTGGTGATAAGGAGGAAGCAGATTCCGCTGAGGTCCGTGTCAGCCAAACAGCAAGACTCGAGTGTCGCGGAGTCTAGCGTCTCTGACGAGGGTGCTCGATCTATCAAAGAAGAATCGAACACCCTCG
>NT_176446.1:678346-784630 GCF_000188095.3 Bombus impatiens | reverse complement strand
GGCGACGCTAGAAATTTGTCCGAGTGCTCACCGCGAGCTGCAAAACCTACGGACGACCAGTCGTCGTCGTGGACAGAGATCGAGAAGGCTCGTGTCAATCAGGAAGCTCGACGAAAGTGGGGCTTCCTGGCAAAATCAACGTCCACCAACGGCACAGCGAGGGTATTCACGGAAGCTGGAACAACTTCGACCAGTTCCTCGTCCTACGAGCGCGATTTGCAGGCTCTGTCTCGACGTCCAATTGACAACATTTCGTTGGAACTAGCTAGAAAGGAGGCTGGAACTTCGGGAGCACGTTTCGCCAGTCGAATCAGCAACAGTACATCGTCAGACTTTCAAGAGGAGAGCGAGCTGTCGTCTGAAGAGAGGGACGCGTTGATAGAGGGAGTGAGAACTCCTTTGACAGTCTGTAGAAACAGATTGACGAAGTTTGGCGCGAGAAGGAGGATCGTAGTTGCTTCTTCTACGAAGGAACATTTCGTAGCTGGTGACCGTTTATTGGGTCTACGAGAAAATACCTCGTCCAGTTCGTCGACTGTGAAATCACCAGCGGAGGATATCCACGTAAGCGACGAGCTTTCAGTGGAGAAGGAGAACCACGGTTTATCGTCCATTAAGCCGGCCTCCGCGCCTACCACTTTATCCCTCGGTAGGAAGATCACATCGTGGACGAAGGAGGGCAAGGATCTCTTGGTGAAGTCGGTATCCTCGGCAAACACGCTCGCCCCGACGACGATGACTTGCATCAAGTCCCCTCGAGCGATGTCGGAGCATCTCTTGGGGCAACTGGAAGTCCCGGTGACGCCCGCGGTGCTTGGCGCGCTGCGTGTCAAAGGTGGATCATTGAAGGAAGGGGAAAGAAGCGAAAGGGTGACCGATGTGCCGCGACAGAGATGGAGCAGCGTCAGGGTCAAGGGTGGTAGTACGAAGAGTCTCTTACTGGAGAACGGAGGGCCGCAAACCAAGCCACTGAAGGGTGCTCTCACGGCAGAGGTATTCTTAGTAGTTGATTAAGATGTTTACCGCATTAATTAAGCCACACTTCTCTTTGCCTTCTTTTAAGTAGCTCGCACAATAGAGAGCACGTGGCCAGGAAAACTCTTTATAATACCAACGTCCTCGAAAATTACTCTTCATCTTTGTTTCTTGATTCTCTTTATGCCTCTCTTCGCAAAAAGAAAGGCTCTGCTTTACTAGGGTAGTTATCGTTGGGATTATTCCGATTGCTAGAAGCTTCGAAGCTTTGTGATTTACGAAACGATGCATTCCGAATGCTACAATCGTCATTTGATGTATGATAGGATCAATAATGGGTCGTTGAAGTTTGTTATTTCGAGTTTATTCATTCTAGTTGTTTTTAGTTATTTCATGTGTGATAAGATAAATATCGGGAATAACGGAGCTTCAGAACGTTTTATATTTTTGATGGAGAAGTTGTATGAAGATCGAGAACCACGATTCAACATCAATCATTCAGATGAGATTTCCCGCTTTATCGCCGATCGCTACTGAAAACCGCATTGCGCGAAATGAATGTTCTGTACGATACGTATACTCTAGGATTTGCTGCTTGTTTCAAAAGAGGCCATCATCAGGGATTAGCTCTTACATACGTAAAGTTCTTTCGTTCTAAGAATACTACTATGGCTGAATACCATTCTAGGTATTGCTAGGCTAAGTATCATTCAGCGAGAAGGTTTTGTATCAGTGGTTAAAACCTGTTTCAGTCTTGCTGATACTTCAAAGGCACACGTACACATATAGTGTCGGAATTTGTTGGTAGAAGACATTCATTCAAGAATGTATTCACCGAACACAGCGAAGCGCCTTCAATCCACTCGTATCTATCCACATGAATAAGTAATACGATTATATCCTATTCATTTCTTTTGTAAAAAATATCTTCATCGTACATTGATTAAAACTGTTGTTTTAACGTAAATTTACAAAGTTAATGATTATCTGAATAATAATTACTCGACGTATATATTCAAAATGCCACTATGACCCGGATAATCTCGGCTAAAGTCTTCATCGAATTAATCAAGCGTTTCCAGGTTGTCGCTTGTGAACTTTATGGACGATTGTCAACCGGTAGTTCAATTCGCCGAAGCCTTCTTCTATTCAACGTGTCTAATCCTCTCAAAGTTGCTTACACTTACCCTTATGCAGCTTAAAACAGTCTTGGAAAAGTTGGTCGTCTTCACTTTGAATTGTTCGATCATTACAAATTCGATTTTCGTTTTGATATCAGAATAAAGCTATAATTAGGTGTAAAGAACGTAATTATGTATTGCATACGCGATAGATCAAGATATATTAATTACAGAGTTGATCAGAGCTCGATTATTACGCAGACAATTGATCAACTTTCAATCCGTTTCGAAATTCGAATTGTCAATTCGTACAATATGGATTCAAGACAAACAGTAGATATTAACAGGAACTGTTTGCAGGAATTATAATATAATATAATTACTCGTCGATTTTGATAATTTCGTGATTTAAAATTCATTGTAATACTTGCAATTAAAATGAATTGTGAAACTCTGGTCAAAATCTGTAAAGTCTGTGAATTATGTTTACGCAGCCAAATGGCAGAAAAGTTTTAAAAAATGTTTTAATTGATAGAAAGGAATTGTCTTTCCTTTTAGGCTTGAGTCATTCCGTCAAAGGTCCAGCGTAACTTGAGACACGTTACTTTGGTATTGGCGATGACAGAGAAAGCTTTCAGTATTTATTAATTATTGAGTTGAAACAAATGGGACGATACGTCACGATACTGTAAAAGTGCCATCGAACTCTATTAATTGGCCTCGATAATAAAACACAGTCTTGGTTCAACAGTTCGTTGCACGCGCGTTGTTTTCTCAGGAAACACCATTGACGACTTCATTCGGCACGTCGGTTATGGCGAAGAGGATAAACACGCGTTTCCATCGGCTGCGTAGCAATGGTCGTATCGTCCGGCTATTTTCAGAACTTGTGCATGCATTCTGCTGCAATACTAACCTACTCGAAAACGTTGGAACCTTTCCACCGACGTACTGGGAAAATCTTAAATTTTTTTATTTTTGGTACCACGCGACTCTACGCAATGCGCGTTGGGGTTGTCAAATCGAGGGAATAGGAATTCTTTCTTGTATCATATAGTGTCTCATATTCAATATACTTGTTAGTATATTATATACATACACATAGAAACTTGTGTTTAATAGTCTTGTTTGAAGATTCTTGTCGTTAGACATTGTTTAAGCCTTTTGTTTCACACGCGTCGATCTGGAAATCGTGTCATACTAGTGTGCGATATAACACTGTTTTGTCTTTTGTCTCACATATGTCAATTTGAAAATTATATATCGTAATACGTGATATGATATTGTCTCAATCTTCTGTTTCACATGTGTCGATTTGGCGATTATCATATTATGTGATATGACGTGTTTCATATTAGTACATTGGTATAAAATAAATATTAAAACATATAGAAAGTAAAATATACTTTTATCCTAGGTATCACAGGTATCCACAGACTACCTACAGTTTCCTATGTTAAAATTTCTTTAATGCGTTTGGATCCTTCTACTATTCAAACTTTTATAAAAAAGCAAGAGACTAGAACAAGAGCATATTCACAGACATTTATTCGCGCCATGGTTTGTCCAATTCACCGTATTCTGGAACAAAAGATAAAAAGAGATATCTATACATCAGAATTTCCCTTCTTTTCTGACAATTATCAAGAGAAAGCAGATCTCCGATCCATGCAGAAATGACAATAATCGCACTCTAGAGAGGGGGCAGAGTGGGTGGCAATTTAATTGAACGTCAAAGGCAGGGACGCGTGCTGAGAGGCGGCGAGATGGTTGAAATTAATTTATCCGATACGCTCTTTTCTATCCCGCGGGTCGCGTGACTCGCAACGAACGCGCGAATTAATATGTCTGAAAGCCATTATGACATCCGATCGAAGACAAAACGGAGGCGCGGCGACCGGCTTGTTTTCCTCCGCTTTGAAAATGAATGCTGCAAAATCCGATCCGCAGTCACGGATACAATTAAGCAGCTCCTTCAAGCCGCTGCCTCAAGGGTGTTCCGTTTTTTTAATTAATTCGGCCTCACGCTTACCTGCTTACCTAGAAATAACGAGGTCGTTTCCTTGAGTGTCGCCCGCGACTTTTCCCCGTCGATCGTTTTCTTCCTTTCTTCTCTTTCTCTTGTCGTTTTCAATTTGGTTAACCGGTATCGGGCCAACCTACTGAAATTCGATTAAGCGCCACTTCTGAAAGCGGACGATTTGAAATTTCTCTGAAACTACCAGTGCTACGAAATTCTGGCCTGGAAAGCTGAGATATTACTGGAATTACTGGACTAGTGATTAGGTGTTGATATTATTGATAACTAGAATATAATATTTTTTTGCAAGTGATTAAAACGAAAGGTATTTGGAAAATTATTATACGCGATGCTTTTATCTGTATTTTAGAAAACTGTACAGTTGCATATTTTTTCTGAGAAATTAAAAGTGAAAAAGTGAAATTGACCAATTTGCGTTCTGGAAGCTCGATTGATCTAAAAGTTTATCGGACTTCTCCCTTGTGGTCTCCTATATTTCGTAAAAATTACTGAAACTACAGGAGATCGTAATGTTCCGAAACCCACTTCAGAAAAATTCACGCGCTAATTTAAGCTTCATATGTGAAAGAGTTTTTAAAACATTTGTGAGATATCATGCGTGAATTGTTCAGCATTTTCGAAGCTTTACACGACGAAGGTATCCAAGTGAATTCCGTGAACTCGACGCCACGTTTTTAGGTTAACGATCCTAGAGGGTGATGGCATATCCAACGTGTTTCTGGAAAACCGAAATTACATTTATGTTACACACGGGACGTTTCTGTCTTTCATCTGAAGATGGTGTGTACGCACAGTGAGGCCATATCTACGAATTATTGTCTATGAATATGTAACTGTTTCACCAGTTATTCGCCAGTAATTGTGTTTTATGGCATATTTCTCTCTCTCTCTTTCTCTCTCTCTCTCGACTTTCTAGCATAAAATACCATGACTTTGTGAGTGGGCGAACAACATGATCAATTTCTTAACTTAAAAAAACATTTTATCGAGATAAAGATTTTCGTAGGTGTTTGTATATTTTGTAGAATATTTTGACTACAGACTAACGTGATGAATGGAGGATTTCGAAACTTCAATGAAATTTCAGTGGAACGAATTTCAAACAATGGATGATTTATTGGTACGGAGATGGAGGAAATGGTAATAATTTTTACGGGAACTTGTACAAACGCGTCACATCGACCTCCTGTGAGCTTAGTCGTATGATTAACGACGTGACGCACGCGCGACGCAGAAGATTTTTTAGGCCAGGTCGTGGCTTATTCGATGAGCCTTGAGAAACGAACGCAACTCGTAAAGAAGTCACCGAGAAAAAATCGTTAATTTCGTTAGTCGTTAATCCTTAATAATTAATTAACAATCACATGTAAACGCTTATATATACACGTTTGCATTCTGATAAGATAATGTTTCCATTGCTCTGACTATTCTTCATTAGGCTAATTGTTTCACGACCAAGTTGTCGTGCGTGTGTCGTTAAGATAACACAATAGATTATTTCAATTAAGTGGATTAAAGATTCAGATTAATGTTTCGATAAGGGACATCGTGTTTCGCGAAAGAAATTTCCTTCCATCGACGGGAATATTGTTTATTCCATTTACCGCTAAGATAAGTCGGAAATAGATTGTTCAGCGTGGTCATAAAATGTCAATGGAATACGTTCGTTATAACCTTTTGATAGTTCACGATCGATAGATTAGTTATTAATATGGTATATTAAAGAATTGGCTAATGATCCGTAACTATAGTATATTTCTCACGCAATGTGAATTTATATGGAATTTCTGAAAAGTACTCAAAGTACATTATGTTCATAAATATCAAGGCACCGGTCGATTCGTAGTAATAGATAATATCTGAATCTGACTCAAGTATATAAATTAATAACGAATAATTAATAATTAATTACTAATTTTTGTTGTGGGATCATCAGATCATATATTTCAAGTATATATTAAAAGACATAATACATTTTACTTTTTAATATGCATATTTACTGCATTTAGATCTACTGCTCAAATATTACTGCTTCTATTAACGTTAGAAATCTTTCTATTAGTTTAAAAGAACCTTCTCAATTTAACTTACAACGTGGTTCGTAAATTAAAGAATCTCGAAAATTAAGAATTTGTAGGATAACAAAATAATCCCACGAAGATCGACGATTACAGATGTCAATTTATCAGCACATATTACCTCTTGAAAGTCAATCCAATCGTATCACAATATCCTATTACACACAGCTAACATAATCACAATGACTGGAATTATTAAAGTTCCATTCATTCGCAATGCTGTAATAAAAATAAATTTTGTTAAAACAAACATCCACATACTTTTGATTCTTAATATACATTAGAGAGTTCTTCTAAGAAGACGCCAAATTTGTTAATCACTGATAAAATCGCAAAGATACTTTTCGAAAACCCTATTTATTTTTTTAAGTCTTCGTTTAAAGAGCAAACTTGCTGTGAAATATTCTAATAATATCGTCGAACGAAAGATGATTTCCTTCTGTCACTGATGTCAGTACGATTTAAGCTCCGAATGATTTAACCGGTTTTTGTAGAATCCGTTCTATTTCTGATTTTTACGATGCGCCTCATTACAATCCGGGCCGGATGTGAGCGTGTTAAATTAACAGCTAGCGTCTCTCACTCTTCCGATATCGTGTTCCATGGCCGATCAACATGGCCAATCAATTTTGCAAGTGCTGATCCTTATCGCATCTTCGATTTCCTGTTCTGCTGATCTTTATCGCATCTTCGATTTCCTGCTGTGCCTAGTTTCTGAATACGTCTTCAGCGTTTTATTTTTACGTGCTCTGCCTTCCATCAACGGGTGGAAACTAGCCTCCAATAATTTTCCTCGTTGTTCGTCGATTCTACAATATTTATCAGATTACGTAATTCCAAAGTGCTCTTCGAGCCAGGCAAAGTCCATCTTGAATTTTATCGACGATCGATAAAAATTTTATAGCAAGAATGGAATTTGTGAGTATATCGAATGTTGTACGAATTTTATTTATTTACTCGAAATTAACCTCGTTCCTTACGATTTTTATCGAGCAATATTCCTTCGATACCTTACTTTACCAAATAAAAATTTTAAATCATTTTTTAACTGCAGCAATATCAGATGCTTCAGTTTGAAATGAATCATTTACCTTACAACATTTTTAGTAGCTTCTTAAATAAATTTTATTTCTTGTAATTTATAACTTTCATAGCCATAGAATATTGCAATATTATATGTATAGAATTTGTATATGCTAATCTCCAGTCCAGGGAAAATTGAAGTTCCAGTCAGAAATCAAACTCCGTTAAGAATACAGTGTATCTCTATGAAATTATGATCGTAAATCTTATTACGAGTACAATTCCATGTTACAAGACAAGGAATGATTACTATTATCGATATCTGCAGTAATTTCTTTCATCTAGGTAGTTTTTTGATGAAAATAAATTTTCTATGGCAGCAGACGTTCCTTATTTTCTTTTAATCTTGATTTTTATGCAATATGTAGTGATCTGAAATCTTTGCACAGTTATGTATTTAGTATGGAATTTATGCGATCGTAAAATGCAAAATAGTCGCAGTTATTGTGTCCTGTTATGATTATCGTGATTGGAATATTAGCGTGATGTAGATTAAGATTTTACATTTGAAAGGCAATATCGATTACGTAATAAAGGGGGTGGCAAGCCAAGCATAGCAATTAAGCGCGATTTAAATGCGAGTCATCGCTGTCACGCAATAGCAATATAGCGCTGTAGCAACTGGGTTAAATTGTGTTTGTCACACGTGAAACATAAAAACGGTGCGAAATGTCCACCGGCAGTCGCTACGTTAACGCTCTGCATCGAACTGGAAGAATTTAAGTTGGATGACTTATGTTCCAACTGACATTTCACATTTTCCTCCTTGCTTTTTGGGGCAAATACTTTCTACGATTGTCGGCGAGAATATCGAATTTACGTCCATCATGACTTATGTCACACGAGAACAAAGAAGAACTTTCCAACTTTGTAACTTCGCATTTAAATGCCATCGTTCTAACCTTCTTTCCTTTTCTTTGTATTTTTTCGCCCTTTCTTTGAACTTCGTGTATCTAGAAATGTCATTCAAAAACGAATTAATGTTATAAAACAGGACTATAAACTTTCCAGTTAATACGTATAAGTGTATGTATTATAATACGTATGATGAAGCAGGATTATAAACTTCCTGATTAATAAGTATACATATTATGAGACAGAATTATGAAATTTCTAGTTAATACGCATAATAAGTACACGTATTATCATACATATTAAATAGAAAATTTATAATCCTGTCTCATAACATAGTTTTAAATTGCTGTAGCTAATTAACACCTCTTAATTAGTAGTTATACATTATTAATTTATTAAGGACCAAAATAATGGTGAAATTATTAATAGAGAAGCTTGTGTATATGTATATTTTTTATATTATACATTACAAAAATTTAAGAGACAAATTTTTATCTTTTCAAATTAATCCATCTACAAACTAAATATATCAATCACCGCCACCCCGCCTGCTCCATAAAAAATATATTATCTGCAAACATCTATTTATTTCTCCATTAAAGACACTATTATTATCATCATTTCATGGTGGAAATACCCAGGCAAAAGATAATTATCTTCAAACATCAGATCCGTTATACATCCAACGATCAAAGAGGAAACGAACAGGAAAACATATAAAATCCGCGGCGTCGTTCCACGATCAAAATAAAAAAACAATATTTCCCTTGAAAATCGTGAAACGATATAAAATAATCTGTCGTGGTAGCAATAACTGGCGTCGTATTGTCGGACAATAAAACCGTGGCGCACCCCACCCCGTCGTGACATTTAGTTTCGGTTTAAGCGATCAAGGCAGATGTTTTCTGAAAGCATCTCGTCGGTTCGTTCGGTTCCGCGACGCTCGAAAACGGGCCTTCTCGCCTCTTTAGTTTTGACGCGCGTACGCGAGCGTACGGCTGCGGCCGTCGATTCCAAGCTCCGCCGAAATTAGATCTTCGCGCTGGAATTCTCCTCGATCGTTTCCTCTTCTTGTTCTTCGCGTTGCTGTTTCTTCGTTTCGTTCCAAACTTTCCATCAAATCTTTACTTCGTGAAGATTTCGTCCAACGAAGTTCGAGAAAGTCAATGTTTTCCTGCAGAAAATGCAAGAATCGTGTGATTGGTTATATGTTTATCATTTGTCCATGGATCTGGTTGAAAAACTTCACACGGAGAAGTTCTTCGAAAGTTAAAGTTCTCGCGGAAAAAATTTCACAAGGAAAACTACCCGAAGAAAACGCAAAAATTGCGCGTTTACTATTTGTCGATAGATCTCGTGGAGAAGCTTCGTCAAAGTCAAACCTTTCAAACGCAGTTTTTGAGTCAAAAGAAGCGAAGCACGAACCCTGATTGCGTTCACTATTATAAGGAGAATCAAATTACCAAATTTGCGCGAGTGGTCCCAAAAGTCTTCGTTGAAGAGTCAAAGTTCGCGGGAAAAAGTTTTACCGAATTTGCGCGCGTGATTCCATAAGTCTTCGTTCAAAGGACAACGTTTTCAGGAAAAGAGTTTCGCAAAGAAAATGTCAGAACAGTGGTCGCGTTTAGTTTCTAGACCAACAATAAGGAGAATCAAATTATCAAACCGTGCGAATAATTCCAGGAAGTTTCACTGAATAGCCGAAGCAACTGATTCTCGTCTACAATCAAGTATCTCGTCAACCACCACTAGAGAACTTGCAACTTTCTTCGAAAACTTACAAGCGTGCTTCGAATTGGCCACGTTTCCGAACACAGACTCAATTTCATCAACTTCCTGCCTCCTTTCTAGTAGAATACCCGACAGATTCTTTTGTCGAGCGAATTTGAAGCTTCCCTTTCTTTCAGCCTCCTATCGATCTTCTACAATTTCCTAGGTTCGAAAAAGGATCGTGTCTATCACCAGTCACAATCGAATCGAGATTCCATTGAACTTCCATCAAAGTTTTCCCGGTGTTGGCTCCATTGGGACTTTCGAGTCTTTTGTCCCGAAGATTCAGCAACGTTCGATATGGATCCGGCGATTTAAGAGGTTCTCGCCAACCTAACCTAAACCGAGGTATTCGCCACCACCTCCCTGAGGACCTTTTTAACGATGAATGACGCGGCTTGTCAACTTCAGTCGAACAAGAAGATCCCTCGCCGTACATCGCGATAGGGTTTCGGCCTAATTGGATTCGACTTTACAAGTACTATGGAGATAAGCCAGGCGATCTTGTTGTATCGATGAACCGATCTCGGTTGGAAACGAATCGGTGGGGAAGGTCGATCGGTGAGCCGCACACCTCGGCCCAGACACTAACCAGATACCAAGCAGACACCGGAAGTGATGGTACCAAAGAGGATGATTATTTCTGAAAACTATGTTGTTAATTGAACGTGTTAGTTTTGGTTTCTCGTACAGTTTGTTAATGACTATGTGTGACAGTTGTTGAAAAGTGAAAGAAGAGAGAAGGTGCCTGTGAAGAGCGTAAGAGTGGAAGAGTGTGGAACAGGTGGTTTCTTGCTTATTTTCACTTTCGAGTTTGAAATACGCCGAGTGCTTGAGTTGGCTGGCGCCGCGGTGAAACGCGAACTGTGAGAGCGCCAACTGAGAATGACTGTGGAATTTTTTATGAAATTCTCGGCAACCATGATGCGCTCGTACTTCGCGAAAGGCAAGAAGCAGAAGTTCGGATCGACCCTGTCGACCGTGTTCGACGTTCGTATCCAATTTTCGTTATTACTCGTGATACTAATCCTAGGCTAGTTCGTTAAGTAACCGTCTCGTATTTCTTCGATTTAACACGTCCCACTTCCTCTATTTCGTGTTTCCTCCTCGATTCTTTTGATAAAAATTCCAGAGGATTTTATGATTTCGTATCATTAGTACGTAACCGATTATGTAATCAATTTTCATTAGTATTCTTCGTATTAATTATACTCTAACTTTTTAATTCTTTTTCAATCTGAATTTTTAAATAAAGGTATTGTACATTTTTCTAAAATCTTACGAATTACCTCTTCTTTCTGCATTTTTACGTTAAAATGCGAAAAGAGTTCACCAGTCACCGAGATTCATTTTAAAATGGATTACCTTCGAAGGTAGTGATTTATGACGTTATAGAATTTCGCTCTCAATTCTCGTGACACGGCACGTTATATTGTCGTAGATGTAAATCAACGTGTCGTACGTCTGCATGCATTTGCACAACCATTAATGTGTAATCGACGTTCGTTTCCAATTCTTGTCGTATTAATTCTAATCTAATTCGTAAGTAACAATATTGCGTTTCTATAATAATTGAACAAATTTCTTCTTCCTCGGAAATTTTGCAAATTTTCTCTTTGAAAATTTAACAAATGCTCCCTTTTTTTAAATTTAACAAATCCCTCTCTTCCTCAAAAATAAATTTGCAAAGATATAACATATTTCCGCCTTATAACATTTAAAAAATTCCCTCTTCTGTCTTTCTCGTGAATTATTTTTATCAAAATTCAAAAAATTTTAAAAGTTAAGATTTATGAATTTCAAGACGGGCCAACCTGAAACACAGTACTTTCTGATATTGCAAAATTTGCTGTTCGATTGTCGTAGCAAGACTTGTTACATTGTCATAGACGTAAATCAAACCATCATATGTACACGTGCATTCTCATACAACCACTAATATGGGATACCATACTTCGAGATAGATGCACAAGCATTTGTGTATTCAAGCCGAAATACAGGGTGCGTTAAATCGACCACAGCCGCCATTCTTAGTGGTGGAGCTTTCATTAAACAGACCTGTTATTTACAACGTGAACAAACGTGCCCACTGGCAAGCGGAGGGATTTTAACTTTCACACTCTGACAGCAGTTTCCTTTCCACAGAGGTGGCATTATATCCCAATACGAGAACGCAAGCTGTGCTCTGTCGTTGACGCGACCTGATTTCCAAGTAACTCGACCACGTGTCGATAAAGGCTTGATGAACCTTCGTATCCCTTCTTCCAGAGATGTTTTATCACTATGTTATTATTTCTTCTCTTTCTTGGATTTTTCTTTACTTAACCGGGGGGAAAGCTGGAAACAAAATAAGAATAAATGACATATCTTTCTTAGGAACTTTTATTAAGGATATTTCTTGATATTCCTTAATACTTTGTTAAATTATGGCTTCATGATTAGTATCGTTTGATTGTCCATAGTGACAACTCTTATCTGTATTTTTCCATTTGAGCAGAATTTTAGAAACTTTTATTAACCACATCGGATCCATTGTTAATTGTTATTATTTTGCTATTACAGATTACTGTTGCTTGAACAGATCAACTTTTGTAGATTTTTGCAATTGTTAGTTCGGAGAATTATGGAAAGTAAGGGAGAAGTTGGTTTTTAATTTTAGCTTCAGATCTTCATCAATTGATAAATTGATCAATTGATAGATGCGATTGTTTTTGGTATATCATAGTTATTCGCGAAGAATGTTCAGGTTGAATTCCTGGTGTAGCGAACGCTTTACAATTTTGGAGAGTGTGCTCAAAGGAGATAGCCTCCGTATTTATTAGCGGAAAACAGGTCATTTCCGCATTACTTCTAGGAATGAAGTTGTACGGGAATTTGTCGGCTGATCACATATTAGCAGCTCTCGCGACATTCCGTTCTCCCAACATCGAGCGAGGACTAAATAAGATCCGAAATACCAACGACGAATAATATAGCGAATTATTTCATAAACAAGAATGGCGTTATAAAACACAATATTTATGATAAAAAAAACTTTAAAATCCATTTTCTTTAAAGTTCATTGAGAAATTTTCACCAAATTTTTTTTTATATTCACATTACTTGGAAGTTTCATCAAATTGAAAGTGTTTGACATAAAAGTGCAATATTGCTGCAAAAATAGTCTGCCATTGGAAATTTGGTAAATAAATTGCTTTATAATAAAATGTATTTTAGATAACAAAATTTCCAACAGATCCTTTGCGTGAATTGAAAAATAGATTGGTCTCAACCCTTACACAATTCTTTTTCAATTTATTAATAACTTTTGACAGAGAGAAGATGTATAGCTTACATTAGGTTGTAGAATCACTGAAGGAATATTTCAAGAATAAAAATACGACGAAATAAATGAATTATCAAACATTTAAAAGACAGTCACGACTAAGATCAATTAATATAAATTTCACTTAAAACAATTGCTCTCTTTCCTTTCAAAGAACACAAGCGACAGAACTTCCTGATCAATCTAATATTTTCAGTTAACCTTCCTGGAAGCGAAGTAAGATGAACTCTCAATAGCATAGACCTTACGACTGTAAATTCCAAGAAAGTTCTGTCGGTAGCTGAGAATCCTGTTAGACATGGCAGTGGAATTTAATTACCATTGGGCGAGCTGCTACGCGAAACTGTTTGAACTTTTTCCCTTGGTCTGTTCGTTAAACGCTACTATGCAACTATTATATTAGGCAGTTAGCTTTCGGTGATTCCAGGTCACAGCGTGACCTAACCAACGCCACGTAACGTGCTCTTCTTCATCTCCACTGCTCACGTTCAATAATTTCAAGTTATCTCCCGCAACTCTAATTGATCCGGATTTTCTCGATATGCATAATGCAGGCTATAAATATTCGAATATATATTATCATATTTATTAGACAATTCTAACAAATTTTACTATATTTAATATTGAACTATTTTACGTATGTGAGTTCACTATTTATTATTTTATATATGTCTACTATTTTAGTATTTTAATATTTGGCGCTTACTATTTTAACATTTGAGTGTTTACCACTTTAATATTTTACATACGTCATGAATAAAATAACTGATTTGTAATAAAATAACTAGGAAATAAAAACAGTGGGTGGCAGTCAATTTATACTAAATGTCAGTATGCGTCCTAATACTTATGATCGGCAGTGTATATTCGTCGAGATGCCAATTGCGCTCTAATTACTAATTAAATTTATATATGAGAGAGACGTGACGTAATCTGAGTCGATTTGAATACTGGGATTCATCTGCTGTATACAGATTCTTGGTAAGAGAACTTGTTGGACTTCTCCGTGTATGAGGCAGCATCTGGTGCACCATATGCTCTAATTACGAAGCTGTATGTCGAGCTGTCTGCTTCGCGTGGAATTTCACTGATTGCATTCGGAAATATGTGGCCTCTCTGAAAGCAAAGTGACGTTCTTGAAATTTTTGGGATACTTAGTACCAAGAAAATCTCCCATTATTTTTACCGAATTCCAAAGATATAGTTATAAAGATTGATTTAATCTGTAATTTTCGTGCTACATAAATATTCAACCCTTCGTGCAAATAAGTTTTCAAGACGAAAATTTATTACTAGCGATGAAGAAAACCTTCGATTATTTTTGCAGAATTTCGAGGCAATAAAAGGGAAAATATATTTGGTTCCCTGAATTAGTTGTTCACTTTCGTGTTACCTAGATATTCGGCCCTTCGTGTATCGAAGTAGGGCAGCAAACCATGCCTAAATATAGTAATGAACTAAGGATCCATCGATTCGAAGCCAAGTTCGATTCCAGCGAAGTATAATAATCTTCTAAATTGGTCGCGAGCCTTGATCATCGAAACTTTGGCACGTTAGTTTCTGACCTAATTGATTGTACCAGCTCGAAGAAATCTTAACGAACACTCACGGGATTCGTCCTTTCTCAGACGCTTTTTCTCCGTCGAGAAATCAACGAGATGGTCGCTTTTAAGATAACGAGTGGACGCGCGACCAATCTGAGAAACAGTCGTGGAACAAGGTCTGATTCTAATAGTTCTTATTCTTTTGTATCACCTAATTCTTCGCTGAGAAAATCCCCGATAGGCGTTGGACATTCTTCCGAAGGTCCGAACCACGATGTATCTGAGTCATAAAATCAGTCACGAATTGAAATAGACACATTTCGAATGTTTGGACGAATCAACGAAACGATGCTAAGCCAATTTACAGGTGTAATAAACGGAGAAATTGATTCGGCAAAATAATAGATAATAGATTGATAAATATAAGGGTATAAAACTTTGATTAAGATTTCAGTTAGGGTAGAGAGTACTTCCAATATCAAAGTCGATATATTTTTCATTGGATATTGAAATAAAAATTTGTGCCTCCATTACAATTTCACTACCTAGCTTTTCAATTTATTGGAATAGTATTATAATTAATACCTTCAGTCCTGCTTATAAATGAAACAATCTTTTTCCTGTCAAAGCTCTAAAAAACCTAAATACAATTTTAACCTGGAATTTTTATATAGCATTTCAAGAATTCACAGGCATAAAAATTCAGTGACGGACGTAACAAGGTTTAGAGGGATATTTTATCGTAATTTTATTATAATTTTAGAAAACGAAATTCTATTCTATAAGGATACTGAATAAACATCGTTACTAACACGATGAAAAGTATCTAATACAAAGTTACAAGTAGTCATATGCAAATTTCAATTTGGAACTTTCTTTTGACCACGACTATAAGGGACTCATCGCTTCAATTTACGGTAGCCCACATCGTATCTCAAGCAACACCATCCAATATTTATAGCTCTCGATACTATCTTCGAGATGCACGTCCCGAAAAACAGGTGCAATTTCGAGATGTAACTCCATACATCCTCTAAGAGAAGCTGATTGCGCGAAAATTCGTTCCTTGGACGAAGTCCATGGGCGTTTCCTCGTTATTTCCTAGCCAGAAGCTTGTCCACGCATTAATTTGTGCCTCGTTAGAAATAACGAACATTCTTGAACGACCTAATGACGAAGGGTCATTGAAACGAGGCTGTCGGGTCACGACCTCGCACCCAGGCATCGCGCGTGTAGAATTACACACAGGTTCTAAAGAAACACATAAGCCGGTTCACCTGGCTAGAGCAGGTAACATGAATAAAAGATAATCCATCCGGATTTACATTTTCCCTGGTCGTCCGTGACGAACGACGATCCGCTTCTCTCTGTACCTCCTCTCCTCGTTTTTCATCCCTTCGCGCCATGCTTGGCCGACTCTAGACAGACCTCGCGACTCGTAATAAGAAATCAATGAAATGTCCTGTCCGCGACATAGAGATATTTAGGTCTCCAACTAAATCCAGACAACTTTCAGACGGACCGCGGTCGGTTATCGGCTTGAAACGTTTTACGTCAGGCTTCTGCTGGGAACGATCGTTTATTTATAATTCTGGACACCATCGTTAATCGATACAACAGTTTGACGTATTAATCGGACGATACGTGGATCTTTTAGAATTTGTTCGAATTAAAAGGTCGATTATCTTGAAAGAGATCAATATTTGTATTTTAGAGAAATTATTAGATCAGGTTATAAAATTATATTTTAAAGTTATGCAATCCCTTTGGAACTTGTTAAATTTGTAATCTCGGGCTCGATCTTTAGCCGGTATATCAGTCTTACCTATTAATCCGACAAGGCGTGGATCCTCCAGAATGTTTCCTAATTGAAACGTTTTCGATTATAAAATTTCATTAAAACTGGTTAGTTTTACGATCTTTGGTTCGAGTTTTAACCGATTCTTGGTATTAATCAAACGGTACGTGAATCTTCTAGATCTTTTTCTAATTAAAGCATCGGCTTTTTTTATCGGTGGTCTTCGAAAGGAATTACTGCAGCGATTAATACAGAAAATATCGAATACTCGTTAAATTCTGTGCTCGTTAATCGTTACGGCAGTCTGTGTCGCGAATCTCCGACAACTGTTTCCGATTAGAAACGTCGACGTTCCAAATCTATCCACTGGTGTTGGAAATGAACTGCGTATCGTGCCAATTCTTGAGAGTTTCTTAAAGTTTCAAGAATCGTGGAAATGGAAAGGAAGAATAAAATACGCGGACGTTTATTAACAATATCATCTACTGAAAACGTCATCTCGAGAAGCAGCAGAGCAGAGATTCACGTGGTGTTCGAGCAACAGATCCCTGATCGGCCAGGTAAACAGATGGGCTACGGTGGCGTGTGGCGAATAGTCGACAAGGAAGTACAAACAAACGTGGCGGAATAAACGGTTGCGCCCGGCAGCATGGAAAAATAAATGGAACGGAGCGGAGCGCCATCAGCGCCATTAGACAAGCGGGAAACGAGCCGGAGAGGAAAGCGAGGCAACGGTTGATCATCAGCAGCCTGGTGATTAGTTCCGATTAGAAAGGTGCACGGTATGCCTGCGGAAGACTTGTTATTGGCCTAGCTGAGGTCGTGAAGACAGCCGCTATTAAGGTAATAAGGCTAACCCTGCTAAGGTTGGATACTTCGAAACGTGGCCGGCGTAGGGTGTGACGACGGGGTTGCCCTAACCAATACGGCTCCTCTACATACACGTACAAGGGTACTCTCTCTGTACGTACATGCACATACAACGTACACTCATACTTGTGTACACGCTCACATTTACTTCTCTCTCTCTCTCTCTCTCTCTCTCTCTCTCTCTCTCTCTCTCTCTCTCTCTCTCTCTCTCTCTCTCTCTCTCTCTCTCTCTCTCTCTCTCTCTCTCTCTCTCTCTCTCTCTCTCTCTCTCTCTCTCTCTCTCTCTCTCTCTCTCTCTCTCTCTCTCTCTCTCTCTCTCTCTCTCTCTCTCTCTCTCTCTCTCTCTCTCTCTCTCTCTCTCTCTCTCTCTCTCTCTCTCTCTCTCTCTCTCTCTCTCTCTCTCTCTCTCTCTCTCTCTCTCTCTCTCTCTCTCTCTCTCTCTCTCTCTCTCTCTCTCTCTCTCTCTCTCTCTCTCTCTCTCTCTCTCTCTCTCTCTCTCTCTCTCTCTCTCTCTCTCTCTCTCTCTCTCTCTCTCTCTCTCTCTCTCTCTCTCTCTCTCTCTCTCTCTCTCTCTCTCTCTCTCTCTCTCTCTCTCTCTCTCTCTCTCTCTCTCTCTCTCTCTCTCTCTCTCTCTCTCTCTCTCTCTCTCTCTCTCTCTCTCTCTCTCTCTCTCTCTCTCTCTCTCTCTCTCTCTCTCTCTCTCTCTCTCTCTCTCTCTCTCTCTCTCTCTCTTACTCTCTCTTGCTCTCTTCGTCGTCCTCCCCTTCGCCAATCGAACGCCGCCACCCTTCGCGGTCCGCATTGCATCAGTGTGAGGCTAGCACTCGACTAGGACTCTTCCGGTTCTTCCTCTCCGCGTTGTAAACAACTGATATTCCGGTATTTGGGGCAACGTTCCGTCCAGTGGATCGATATCCCCGGTTCCTCGAGTCGTCGAGCTTTCACTGGGATCGACAGTCGTTTTACCGCCGCTTTTCCGACTCGGCTCAACTCGTGGAAGCGCTCGATAAAACGTGATGGTGACGAGGATCTCGAGGGCGTGATACCTATACGGAAGAACAGGAAGCACACGAACCAATCCAGAAAGGATTTCCCATATATATATCTCTTTCTTGTTCCATAGCGCGGAATAAGAGGCTGGATATTTGTTTCTTATATAAGGACACGCACACAGAAGCAATAGGAGGAAATGTGGATCATCGACGAGTGAATTTATTTACCTGTGGTTCGCGTAATAAGTTCCGCCGGTCGCTGGTGAAAGGGCACGTGTGCCAGGTGTGTGTCAGTGGGAAGCATAGTGTGTGCCAAGTGTTTACTTATGGTCGATCGGTGGCCGTGGTTTCGTTGTAGAACCTCCACAAAGGCCGGCTTAAATGGCAGAGAGTCCAATTAGCAACTCGAAACGCTACTGTGCCAGGCAGGTTAGCTGTCCTCCGCGTGTTCCATATCACGGTTCTTCTCATTCATCTCTTTTCTTTTTCTTTTTCGGCGATCAGAAACTTTCCCCGACGAACAGTAGCAGATGATCCCTTATCAGAACTTCGTTTCGCCTTTGCCGTAAATTTTCCACTTTTTCAATCGTTCGGTTTTATTAAAGCGATTACTCTGCCGGCTGAATCAGATTTCGTCGGGATTTGAGCTCAACTCTCACGATAAACGACGGGATTAATCGTCACCACTTCGAATCGTGGTCCATACGAAAAGATCAATTAATACGATAGAATTCCTACGTTTTTTCTGACCATTTTTTCGAGAAACGCGTTACTAACGAGCAAAGCATTCGAAATTTTTCGTACGTGAACGCTCTCTGTTAATGGATTTCGTGTCGAGAAACGAGGTTAAAACGCGACGACGCTTAAATGAGTCGGACTGCGGGGTAGAAACAAATCTTCCTTTCCACTCTGTTGAATAAAAGGAAAATGATACGGCGCTAAGTGATAGAAAAGAGCGAGCGTGGGTGGTTTATTTTTCGCGTTTCTGACCGTATTGCTATTCGACAGAAAGGAAGGAAAGTTGAAAATATAGAACAAGGCAAAGGTGTTTCTGATATTGTTCGCTCGGCCATTCAGCATGGAAAATAACGCGGTATTGAAACAAACACGGGACATTTTGTTTTTCTCAACTCCTATAAACATAACATATAACATTGCCATGTCCTTCTCCATCGAATTTTTATCAATTGTTTGATAAACCAACGATCGGCACATGTTCTTCTTTTTCCAATCTGTTTTTCGGCGAAGATATTTTCATTTCAAAAACAAATTCGCGCAAAGTCTGCCGAAACATCGTAAATTAAGAAGAACCGATGTTAAAAACTAATAATAATAATCTCCGCACTTCCTTTCGACTTATAATAATAAAAATAATCGAACGATCGAGGAAAGAGGATCGAACAGAAATAAAAATGTATCGAGTTTTCGTTTTTCTTATTCCAGAGAAAAATTATTTTCTATTTCTTCTCCTACATCTTGAATTATTCTTGTTTTCTTAATTCAATAATTTCTAGAAATTAAATCTCCTCTATTGTTTAATATTCATGTGAGTTATTTAATTAAGAAAACAACAAGAAACATAGGAATAACTTTCCAAGTGAAAATTAGGAGGTGAAAAACTCAGATCTACGAAAATTGACCGTTTCTTTTCATTAAGAAGAAAGTGAAGAAAAAGAGGAACGAATGATGAATATATTCTTCCCCAATATGTTAATATGTGCTCCAGGTGCTGTCCCTTGGAAACGATATCCTCCCAGAGTACAAATTACAGTCACCTAGGATCGGCAAGTGGACCATATTACACTATTCACCCTTTAAAGCGGTGTGGGACTGGGTGATATTGCTGCTCGTATTGTATACCGCTATATTTACACCGTACGTCGCCGCCTTCGTCCTGTCGGATCCGGATTACAACAGCAGGAAGAACAAAAAGTACAGTGACGATCCCATCGTCATCATAGACTTCATAGGTGAGACACGGAATCAATGATCGATATTGGACAAGTAAGGCTACAGTTACAATGAATGCGTACTCGATACGAATTGACATTCTGACGAACTCCATATGCCAAAGTTAATCAAATATATATATAGATTTTTTATGAGTGTATGCATTGCAGTCTTTAGATGTTTCATTCGTCAGAATGCCAGTTCGTTCGAATACGTAACCATTGTAGCCATGGCCTAACACAAGCCGGAATTCACGTTGTCTGACCAATAGAGTCCTATTTCACTGCGCGCCTAGAAAGTTCATAGCGTTTGTGTTATACTCAGAAAAGGTCAGAGTTTACGGAATACGTAGATGTTTTCCTAATAATCTCAAAGATAGAAACACTGCGAGAGTAGTAACTTTTGAACAGTATGGTAGAATTTATTACAACGAATGTGGTCGATTGTAGAACTTTGTTACAGCATTTGCTGTGTATATATGCGTTTAGGAATAATAACTCGCTTCAGATCCACGGATTAGCAGCGAATAACGTTAGCATAATAAAAATAATATCAAATCTTTTCTAGTTGATTTATATACTAAATTTCATTTAATGAGTGTAAATTAAATAAACCGCGATTATTATAGCATTTAAATTTTATGAATAAAAATTCCTCGTTGTAACACACATTCGTTCTAGCATATTTTACTATATCAATAAAAATATGGGAAAAAACGTTGATCCTTGAACTAGATTTTGTGAAAAATTATCATCGAAAATTTGAGCAAAATAATACGAAGTTTTATATCTTTCAACTTTTGCTTTGTTTCTTGTCCATTTACTTTCGAAGAATATTTTTACCGACTCGAGATCAAGCGATAGAATATTTACTATTGTTTTGTAAATCGAATTATTATTCTTGACAAAATGTTTGATGTTTCAGTCGACGTCACTTTCATAGTGGACATCATCATAAATTTTCGCACGACTTTCGTGAATAGCAACGATGAAGTGGTGTCCCATCCTGCAAAGATAGCCGTCCATTACCTGAAGGGTTGGTTCATCATCGACCTAGTGGCCGCTATACCCTTCGACCTTTTTCTCGTTGGCTCTCACACTGACGAGGTAAGTTTCGTCGCACGCTCCACGTTTTCTGAGAATCTTCTTTCCAGGCTGAATCTGATCATCGTCAAATCACTTCCTATCAATCGACCATCCCCCCTAAGAAATTTCATTAACCTCGTGATTGAAAAAATTCCAATTATATCGAAGTAATTGCACTTCTGTTTCAGAGAATTTCCCAGTTACCTAAGACAAATTTTGATGAAACGTTTGACGATAATTATGTGGTAGCAGAATTAGAAAGAAAGAATGGTAATAAGATTCACAGAAAAACTCAGAAAATGATTCATTCGGATATTGTTTGACGTTGGAGCGTTCTCAAGATGTGAAACGTCGATTGAAATTAATTTTTCCAAACAAGAATGTTAAATTTTAAACAAAAGTGATTTGACGTTAAGATCAGGTTTTCGGCTGAAGTTTCTAGAATGTCGATGTTAGCTCGTAAATATGATTAGGATGACATGCCGAGCCCAAGTTAAGTGCCCATAGGTGTGTCTTACCGGATTGGTGCTTAGTTCGTTTTCCCTTTTTTCGACGTTTCTCGGTGTTGAATGATTTCTCTTTTTTCTTTGTCGAAAGTTAGTCGATTCGACGTATATTAAATGTGCACACAATGTACGTACCGGCAAACGAGAAGGAACTTTAACGGATTCTCGTTGTCTGGAACGACTCCACACAAGTTTCACATATGGTACACGTACGTTATATAGATCAAACAATATCGAGAAAGAATCGAGAAAATAAAAAAGAAAAAAAAAGAAAGAAAGTTTGCTCGAACAGAAAAATATATGTCTCAATCAAATTCGAATTCATTTGAACTTTTAAAGAAAGATACAAATTGGCATTCGCGTTTTAACATGGAAATACTTTTTTCCTTTTTTTGTAATATAAGAAAAATATAAGAAAGAAAAAGATAAATTTGTAATAATAGCATTTAATTGAGTTTGTACCTGTACACACACGTATGCATACACACTTGATCTATACATGTGTAAGTAAGTTTAGTTCTCTCGCTGTGAAGATTTCTGCTCTGATTGTCGAAATGTTAGATTTTTATTGTCAGTTCCTTGTCAAGATTTCTCTTCTGTATTCTTTGTCCCGTGTCTTATTATTTTCTTTTATTTTCCACCGTTTCAGTTTTTCTCAATTCAATTTTTTATCGTTTTACGTTCGAGCCGTTCTGTTCTGGTTTCCTCATGATTTCTCGTGTCTTTTCTTTGCCTCTCCTCCGTGACAGGATATTAGCATATGCCTATACGCAAGATAATCTTTCTTTTTTCATTTTGTTTCCCATGGTGCTCTTTAGAAAGAAAAAGAGGAAACGATTCAAAACGAAAAATCGAGCACGTTAAAAAAAAGAGAGAAATGTAGAAAATAATGATGCACCTGCGAGTAATCTATATGACCCCTTTCTTCCCTGTGTTTCTTGGTGGAGGAGCAAATGTAGGGCAGTGTAATTTTAATTGCGCGTGCAGGAGAGTTTATTTCACGAGCACTTTGCGTAAGTTGAAATAAATCTAGGAGAAAGTTTTATGTCTCGGCAAAAATCGAATAAAATACGTCGAACAATTTTTCTTTTTCCAAGATCTTCGAAGAGAGAAAATGTGAATTTTTTTACGAATGTATCGATTAAATTAATTCCCATTGTCTCAGTAATTCTTTCCCGAAAAAATAGAAGGAAAGATCAAATGAAAAAATATAGTCCCTTTTTTCTGTTGCTTTCCTACTCTGTTTTTTTAACAGAAAAAAAGAATAAAATACAACAAATTAAATCACGAAATCATAAACGAACGAATTTTAACCTCAGTTTAACGTTTCCGTAGCTCGGCTTGGACAAGGACGAGGTTAGTTGACACACATACACACAGAAAAATTACTCACAGGCTGACGTTTCTTTTCCCTTTTCTCTTTTGTTGTTTTCTTTAATACAAACGCAGGTTTCGATTTACACACGTTTTTTTTACACACTAATGATTAAAGATTCACCAAACGCAAATAAGAAACACGTCTGATATTTTTTCTTGCACAGAATTTTTTTCTATACAATCAAACCCATTTTGTTCTCGATGTTCCGCCATCGACCTCCACGATCTTAACACGTACACTTGTGTGTCCACCTTGTACACGTACATACACACACGAACACATACATGTACATGAATCACAATCAATTCACATACAAGAACCATACAAGAAGAAAATTCGACCAACTGCAACCCCACGATTTATCAAGGAAGTTAGAGCGAAGTCGATCGACATTAAAGAAAGTTAAAAAAAAAAAGAAAATAAAAGGAAGGAAAAAGAGTTAAATTCAATTTTTTCATAGTTTAAGTTAGTCATGTTAGACAGAGAGAGAGAGAGAGAGAGAGTAATCGGTGATGAAATCTTGTTTCCAGATTTTTGGAAGCATTCGTTTGCCTCGGTATAATCGTAGAAAGAAAACGAGAAATGTCGATCGACTTGCTCCCGTCCTCTGCGGCGTGAAATATTTCTCGACGATGAACCTTGAGGGAGCGTCTGCATGTTCACAGTAAAGTATTTTGCAATGAAAAAGCGATACTGTAAATAATAATAATAACAATAATAATAAGGATAACGATAATGATCAGTGATAATTATGTATTCACGTACGATCTCTTGGTAGGAGAATCGATTTGCATCAAAGTATAAAACCGTAGCTTTCAGAGATACTTGTTTTTGTTACCTTTTTTCTTTTTGAGCTTAGCATATCCTTACGAGTATACAAACATTTCTGTAAAATATACATTTTTTTACCAATAGTACGAAGTATGAATGAAGCGCAAAAAAAGATGAAAGATATTTTCATAATCAATGTTTCATAAAATTATTGTATTGTATATATATATACACTCACATATTATATATATATATATACACATAATATATCCTGATTAGGTAGTTGATAGTTTTAGATGAATTATTCCTAACAAATATTGATCCTACGTTACAACGTAAAACGATCGATTTTTCATTTTTTTCACTTCATCCAATTTTTCTCTCGATCTTTCGTCGTTGTTATTCCTTTTCTCACTTTCCCCTTTTTTCACATAGTATCGTAGAGACTTTATCTGGGTATCAATACTTGTTGAGAATAATGCAAATAGTTAGAGAGTGTTTTCTGTAGTTAGTGGACCAACGAATTTTTCCCCTGTTTTTCCTCTTTTTTTTTTACCAAAAATATCGATGGTCGATCTAATCGAAATAATTCGAACATCCATTCATCGATTGTGATCTGCCTCAATTGTGCTGTATACATATTGTGGCACGAATTAGATGATACTGTATATCGGAGCTATTCAAGCCTGATCAAATATGAAATGAGATAGAGAAATGGCTGGCTAACAAAAGGAATCAAGAGAGCTTGCTAAAAGAGCCTCGTTATTTTCGAACGTTTCTAATAACCTGCAGGGAACGTTTGTACGTTTTATCTCGTTTATATCTGTTGCATTTCAGCTTCTCTGTTTTTCTGTTCTCTCTCTTTCTCTCTCTCCCTCTGTCTCTTTCTTTATTTTTTTTTTTTTTTTTATAAGGATACAAGGTGCAGTTGCGGAGGACCTCAATTATTAATTTCATAGTAATTAAAATACTCTGCGTTCGCGGATAAAATGTTTGCAATAATTCACAATATCGAGAAAAACTTTAGTAAAACTATAGGGTAAACAAATATTTAGTTAAAATATCAAATATCTCATCATATCGAAAATATTGCAAATGTGAAACTTCAAGCGTTTAATTATGGATGTCATATTCAATATTATCTGTTCAATCTTTTTCTCCGAACTATTTGATGTATCATTGTCATGTATCGTGTAGATTATCAAGTATTATATTAAGTACTATAATGAGTTGTTTTAACTATTATTCTGTAACTGCACCTTTTAATCAAATTTGTGCTTCGGGGTTGCAGAATTATCCGTGCTTACTTATAAGTGTTTCGACCATCCCTTAATGTAACGATGTGAAAGAAACAGTGTCGAAATAGAAATGATAGCTCGTAAAGAATAATCCCAAAGAAAATCGATCTCTCGCAGTCAAATCGATTGTTCCAAAATTCACTGATATCAATAAACGGCCACACGATACACATGGTTTAGAGTACTCTTGTCAGTACTTTTACGTATAACCGTATAATGACGTACATACAATGGTTCACGAAAGTATATGACGCTCTACCATACGATAGTAAATTTTTATATCTATACAAAGGATTTCGAAATTCTGTTACCACTATAACGAGGTACGGGTATCATGATTATATTGGTGAAACTTGAAATCAATCTGGAAACGTATAGAGAAGTTATAAAATGTTTATTGCAAATATATATTAATAAAAAATAGCTATGTTAAGCGTATGATAAATGTTAAATATGGTGCCACTAAATATTGAAGTTTATTTATCTAACGAATAATTGACTGTCTAAGTACTTTTATGGTCTCTACAGAATATACACTTGCAAATATTTTCTAACTTCTATATACATTTCCAGGTTTGTTTCAAATTTTACCAGTATGATTATGATAGTCCTGTCTCCTTATATGTAATATTAATTAGAATACATTCATAAGGTTTCTGCAAGTGTTCTAACACTTTTGTGATGTGCTGAATAATTGTTCAGTTCTTCTAGGATACCAAAATATAACCAAATACATGCTCGTCTTTTGATCAAATCGTAACTGAGAATCGTGATTTACCCCTAGACCATGTAGCATAGTCTAAAAAGAAATACAAAGTAATAAATTAAAGATAGACAGTTTCTAAGAAAAAAAAATCACACGTATACGGAATACACGCACATATACATGAATAAAATGATATATAATACATACACAAACGCATAGAAACACGCGAAAGACGCAGAGGATCACACAGTAACACAACGAACACACCCCGAAACCGAAAGATTTTTCAGCGGGATTTTGTAACGATCGTATGTAAGCTTTTGGCGTTTTTTCTCTCTGGATTATCCATTAATCAATTCTCTCTGTTGATCTTCTATTTTTACGTTGTCGAGCTTTTCTCTACCATTTTTATTAATTGCGCTTCTGTTGCAAGCTACATAAAGAAAGTCGTACAAGCCCGGCCTAATATGATAATTTTTGTGTGTATACGTATTATTACCATTTAAAGTAATTTCCTCATTCGATGTTCTTAACAAATCTGTTTTGTATTTTACGCTTTTAATACAAAAAAGACGAGAACTCATATTCCTTGTTGTATCATGTTTTATTATAATTGTACATCTGGATATTTTTTGTACACGATAAATGATCATGTGTGTTTTCTATCGCTTGAACGCTTCGTCTTCTTTCTACTTACGTATAATATGCCTTGTATAACGATCAGCGGGTTGCTAGGAGATATTTACACGGCAAGATGTAGAAATCTTTCCTTTCTCTTTGGCTGCTGGCTCTTGGTTGATCACCGTATATTCGAAGGTTTTTGTATTTAAATTTATTTCATCCAATACCATATACTGATGGAAGTATCAGTCTTTCAATAGTCAAATTTTTGTTAAATTGTTAATTACGTTTTTTAATATAATATCAATTTCTTCACATCATCCAGGTTTAATTAATATCCAACTTCTCGATAAAGAAATCTTATTTTTATAAATTTATTTATTACAAGAAGATAGCATAAATAATTAAAAATTTCAAAGAAAATTTGAGAAAATAGTGTATATAATAATGGTCATTCTCTTATGCATTTGATCAATATGGTTTCTGAGCGACCCACATGTGGATCATATCGTAAAGTTTCGTGGAAGCTTGTAATATTGGAATCTAAAGGGAATTAAGTCTATGAATTGACTATTAATCATGATATCGTATATTGACTTTAACGAATTCCCATATTAATAAATCTGTTGCACTTCTAATAACTACCAAATTAAAGTTATAAATTGTATAATACTCAAATTATCCGAATTATGATAGATTATCGAATCCTCAAATTAACAAAGGATTGCTGAAGTGTTAAAATACTAAATTCTCAAGTTAACAGATGTATGAAATTTTAAAATGCCGAATCTAGAAATTATTGAATAACTAAACTTTTAAATATCAAAGTTTTTAGAAATGCCACATTCTATTCAGAAATTATCAATTGTTTAGATGACTCAAACAATCGTATCTTACTATAATCATAAACCTCCATACACTATCCAAGCCATTAGCCGTCTATCCTTTAACGACTGCAAACATACTATCGATCATTCAGATATTTGATTACCCAACGTTATTCCAACAATTCAAGGTACTAATTATTCGACAATAGTTTATCTGGAAGTCAGCAAGCATCCACGACGTTGAAGTCGTTTCAGAAGTGAGATAAGATCGCGTTAGGCAATAAGATGGAACACGTTGTGTATTCGAAGCTTCCACGATGCTTCCTTTGATGCACCGGTTCGCGTGTACATCGTAATAACATTTCTCGTATTATCAATCGTTGCTATCAAACGTCCTCGGATATTCTTGGTAATCCCGAGGCCGGATAAAAGACGGCCAACTTTCTCATCTCTGGCCGATATATCGCTTAGCTCGTCCCAGGCCATAAATCGCGACCGAGTCTTCAAAGCACCGTGGCCATCCAAGCAAAACCAGAGATAATAACGTTTTAAAAATATCGCGTTGCCATCCATCATTCTGTTTCCGTTCGACCGAAACTCTAGTATGATTGTGGCACGAGCATGACGATTTTTCGATCGCTTATAAAAGAAAGGAAAAAATGAGGAAATGATTCGAAGGATGTACAGAATGATTTTTATACATTGTCTTTTTGGCTAAATTGTTTGAATATAATTTACAGGTGAAAATTTTAAAGAGATAGATGGTATATAGTGAAAGTCTATTTACCTGAATTTTTGGAGAAACAAATATTTGTAAAGCATAGTTTGTGCAATACGAGTCTATCGATTGTACTATGACGTTTTATGTAATCGAAGTATATTGATTCTACTGTTTAAGATATTTATATCGTAATATTTGTATTTGTAAAATACTTGCAAATTATTGAAAATACTTGTACTTATTGTCAAAATATTTACGTTTATATGCTGACTGCTGCATGAAGTCTGATATGACAATTTAAGCTTTAATTGTTAATTATAAATCAATCACGACTATGCAATATATAGAAAATAAATATAATCAACCTTCCTATTATTCTATAATACAGAATACATTGCTATACGTGTACATGTTTCAGGCTACGATCGATATTTGCTTCTAACTTTGTAACACAATATTTGCAGCAAAAAAAAAACGTCATTTTGTCTTCACCTGTAGATTATTCTCATACAGTTTGGCACCGATAATGCATATAATAAAAAGTTGGACTAAAAAAATTCAAGATACCCTGTATAATTGCTTCAGAATGCAAATTAATTTGTTTATTACTACATCGATTGAAATAGCGTAACTATCGCCGAGCAACCCGTGCAACCAAGTACCAAGTTCGAGATTACTCGTTAGCAAAGTTATTTAGACGAATGGTTCAGTTTTGGTTGGAGTGTAGTCGACTTTTGCATGATAGAATCGTTAACGAATTATCGTTCGATCGAACGATCTTTTTTCTTCGATGCGGCTAATCGAATCTCGAACCAACGACAGGTAAGAAATTCCATCGAAGAGAAAGCATGAGTATTTACTGAGTCTGTGTTGAGCAGAATGTTTGTAACGATATATGGTTGTGAATGCATAATACTACTTATAACGATCCTTACGACTGACTGTTGGCGATGTTGGATCTTGATCGTGGAAAATGATCAATGATTCGCGATGTCGATCTCGATCAATCGAAATGTTTGGTACATACATTTGTATTGACTGACGCGTATAAGAGAGAAGAGAAAAAGTAAAACAATAATCACAGGTTTCGTATAAATCATCTTTTATGATCATTAATAATAAATAATACAGGAAATACCGATAAGTGGGAAATTTTGTATTGTTACAGACGATTTGAATAATTTCACTGAAATATATTCACTGATATTCGCAATCTTTTAATAATAAAGTTCTAGATCATCGTATTTCCAAATTTAATAATCTAATTTCAGTGCATCGGAAAGTGCTACATTAACTTCGCAAATTGTTAATTATTAATATTATGGTGTATTTAAATTATCAAATTTTCAAATGAACAAATCTATAAATTACCAAATTCCCACCGTATCGAATCCGCAAATTGTTAAATTACTCCCCAAATTGCAAAGGGTATTATGATAAATCTATGAATCGTTAATTAATCACAGTGTCGCCCATAAATAATCGAATTCCCAAATTAGCAAATCCATTAATTACTGAGTTTCCAATGTACCAAATTCCCAGATCAACAGATCTATAAATCACTGAACTTTCAAAGTATCGAATCTCCAAGGTATACTTACTCAAAATACAAAGAATAATCCAAATGGAATAAATGAAGAAGTTTGTCAGCTCTGAAAACTTTGATAGATTAGTTGTAATCATGCAAGATACTTCTCCTATGTTCATTTTGTACATATCTCCTAACTTTCGGTCCGCTTCGCAACCATGGACGAGATATCTCGCCATACAATGTTGTTCATACAATGCACGAAATATCCCACGAGTCGGTTTTTCCGTAATTACAACTTCCGCCTTAATAAAAAAGCATACGGAATATCTCGTCTGTGGTAGCGAAGCGGTTAATGGCATATTAGTGATTTATACGAAACTGTAATTATTTCTTCTGTTATACTCTTCGCTATAACATCGATAACATCCTTATAAAATGTATTCCTTCGCTCCTTGTATTAATCACTATGTGTTTCGAGTGGATATTACAATTAGTAAGTACTATGCCTACCATTTTTGTTGCTTTTTGTCTCTATCATAAGAAATTTACACATAAAGTGGTAAATTCAATTGAACGTAGCTACTTCAATAGTAAAAGTTTACAAAGTTGAGGGTAACCATTTCTGTTGAAATTGCCTTGGGAATGCAATGGACGAGACTATCTGCTCGAAAGTCAGTTGAAATTTCTGCAGTTTCCTTTTTCCTCGCCTCTTTGACACATATAAAAATGCAGGTTCCAATTTCTTTTTGTCTAAATGAAAGATTACATTGAAACGAAGAAAACTTTTTTTTCTTTATTTCGCTCTTTTTTTCTTATGAAGATTAAATATTCCTGAGAAATGAAAAGAGGATATTAAGTATTGCAAAGCTTCTGACTGACCTAAAAGTGACCGACGTCTCGATCGATCGAACTCGAGGACAACAGTCGGCGTACTAGAGATTCCTCGTAAGAACTACGGTTAAACCCATAACTCAGACTGTCAAACTGACTTTGGCGTTGTTGCAACCAAGGGAAGACCGTTCGATAAAAACCTGATTACGTGGAATGCTTATTGTTAGTCTAGAATGTCTGTATATCCAGGCCAGATCAATTATTTATTACGTTTCTATCTAGCGTTACATTTTTTATCGGGTCACTGCATTCAACCAAGATAGTGTATCTAAAATATGAAATATGCAAGCAGACTGCGAATGTTTTTATATTTATGATACATAGAAAATTTATGTATACAAGAATGTATAAAATATACATAGTGGGCAAAATTATAGAAAATATTTGAGTTAAAACAATTGTTATAAATTTAAGGATGCAAAACATAATATACAAAAATATACAAAAAGGGCAAAATAAAATACTTATCGTGATAATTAGTAGCTATATAGGCGAAATAAGAAAGAGTGAAACATTTCTATTTATGTGCTGTATTTTTCAGTGTTCTTCTCAGTCTATGCACAAAATTAATTTATTTACATGATCCCATTGCTTGTAGCAATACGAATTCGTTCTTCAAAAGTGCTATAGAATAAAAATCAAAATTTAATATCCAGCATTAAACGTAATCACGTTTGAAAGAATTGGGTGAAATTCCAAACGCAATCCTATTGAATCGTCCGTAATGAAATTATCATAAAATTGGTATTCTTCGTGGCTGATGTTCGACTGATGGCCAAAGTCAGTTCACTTTAGCTTCCACGGAAAACTCGAGCACAGAACCAAGAGTGTCGTACGGCCGAGCGTGAGATCGACAAAGTGTGACGTGTTCTTTACAGACGACCACCTTGATAGGACTATTGAAGACTGCTCGTCTTCTGCGACTCGTCAGAGTAGCCAGGAAAATCGACAGGTATAGCGAATATGGAGCTGCGGTTTTACTCCTTTTGATGGGCACCTTCGCTCTTAGTGCCCATTGGATGGCGTGTATATGGTGAGTTTCCTGTTAAAAAATTTGAGATATTAATCCTTAAATGTATAGCGTTTCTACTTGATAATATGTCACAAATTTAAAAACGTGTTTAAATGTATTATTATGTCTGAAGACTACAAAAGAAGAACACGATGTGTCGCATTTTTTAGCTTTCATCAATCAATTATTTTTTTTTTATACCTTTTACAATTTTTTTCTAGATATAGTGAAATGTCATTTTATTATTTATGTCATATCAAAATACTTTTTTATTCATAAAATGATATTAAAGTCAGAAGACTGACGTACGTATCACGTTTTTCTTTTCCTTTAAGAGTCGAAGAAAAGAATTTGTGAAAGAAGTTAATTTTGTAGCGAAGGAAATATTATTTCTAAATTTGTAATAGATTCAAATGGAAACAAAATGATAAAAGATAGAATCGTTTTGTTGAAGGTACGCCATAGGAAACGCTGAGAGACCAACGCTGAAGAGCAAAGTCGGTTGGCTCGATATTCTGGCCAACGACACGCATCAGTTTTATTTTCACAACAACACCGGAGGGCCGAGTATAAGGGTGAATAAACTCATCAAACTGTAACTTTTTAACGTCGTTTCGTGGCTAATCTAATGTCACGCGAAACGACCCGAACGCTCGTTTATTATTCTAGAATCGAAAATAGTTCTTCATCAGTCGTTTCAACTAAAGCTCTTACCTCTGTCCATTTTTAGAGCCGCTATATCACAGCACTATATTTCACCTTTAGTAGTTTGACATCAGTGGGCTTTGGAAACGTGGCTCCAAACACGGATGCCGAGAAGATATTTACTATAATCGTTATGCTAATCGGATGTAAGCATCGATCAGAATGATGTAATCGTTTCAATTAGTAACTAATGTACGTACGACGAATTAACTCGGCTATACCTTGTTCCAGCTTTGATGTATGCCAGTATCTTCGGTAACGTCTCAGCGATCATTCAGAGGCTTTACAGCGGTACAGCAAGATACCATACGCAAATGCTTCGAGTTCGAGAGTTCATCAAGTTCCATCAGATCCCTAATCCGCTTCGTCAACGGTTGGAAGAGTACTTTCAACATGCTTGGACGTACACGAACGGAATCGACATGAACAGCGTTCTAAAAGGATTCCCCGAGTGCCTTCAGGCGGACATCTGTCTTCATTTGAATAGAAATCTTTTAAACAACTGTAGAGCCTTCGAGGGTGCCAGTCCTGGTTGTTTAAGGTACGTAAGCTAGATATCTTTTAAAACACTATTAATGTCTTAATTAATGTATGAATATTTTTTCATCAAGGGTATACATATAGCTAGATGTTTAACAAAATGAAAAAATGAATTGATTAATATTTTCTTCTTTTTTTTTAATTAGGGCGTTATCATTAAAATTTAAAACGACACACGCGCCACCCGGTGATACGTTAGTTCATCGAGGAGACGTGTTAACGTCCCTGTACTTCATATCGCGCGGCAGCATAGAGATATTGAAGGGCGACGTTGTGATGGCAATCCTGGCCAAGGACGACATATTCGGGGAGAATCCTTGCATATATCCGACTGTCGGCAAAGCGTCTTGTAACGTGCGTGCGTTGACGTACTGTGACCTGCACAAGATACACAGGGATGATTTACTCGACGTTTTGGCTCTTTATCCGGAGTTCTCCAATCACTTTAGCCAGAATCTCGAGATCACTTTTAATCTGAGAGATGTACGTATTATTTACGTATCCTTTTATTCATAATTGGTAATGGATAAGGGAAGCTTCCCTTTTAAAATGCTTTTTAGTTTAACTCGATATCCCTTATCTATCCTGAGATACTGTAATTTAAATGGAAGATTAATTTTTAATCTTTTATTATGTCCGTCTTTGTCGTAGCTCTTCCCTGACCTAACGCAAACTGCGCACATGTGCGCTGGTCAGTGTCAAACGCCAATTCAGCGTTTGTAATCGCTTTCTAGCGTTTCTATTCTTCTTTATTCGTTAATAATATGTAACATACAAGAACAGAATTTTGTATTTACTTCATGCTTGGAAGAGTTAATGAAATTTCGTGTTAATTTACAGGAGGAACAGGCTGGTGTTGATCCAATATCAGCAAGGTTTCCCGTCAGTACTCCAACGGACGTCGATGTCGACGCTAGGAGATTCGCTTTCCGTCCACCAAGATACCGTCGAGGACCCGGTGGTCCTGGCACCAATCTTATCCCTACTGGTCGACAAGACTCTTTACAGGGTGATCAGGAAGACTAGTAAGAATTTTTCAATCAAAACCACGCAAACGAATAAATGCTTTCTCTCACTCAAACTCACATATTTCTTCGTTGCTACCAAAAACAGCGACAAAGGGAGTGGTCATGGAATTCTGGAGTTCAGTACCGACAAAGCCGGCCAAGACGTGACACCATTGAACCTAGAGTTCGACGAGCCAAAGCAAAGAAGTTCCACATTGAACTCCATAACCGGTGAGAAAAATCGCGTGTATTCGGTCGATCGATTCTCTTTTACTCCATTTTTCCCCATCGGAGTGGAGTAATACTCTTTCTCTGTAACTCTCTCTTTCTCTTGTTTGCCTCTACTTACTGTCTGAGGAATGTTGTTCTCTGCACGATAAATAGAATATTCTTAATACATATTCGAGTAAGGACTTCTGTTACGATTTACTCGGTTTCGAACGTTTGCTATACATGTGGTCGTTGGAAGATCCTTATGATTCAGGAAAGTACTTTTGAATCATTGCTTCGCAAACACCTGCCACATCGATTATCGCTTATCATTTAAAAAGTATATTTTGAGAGATATAGATACTTCTCGGAACGTTGTATATATTTATTGAGAAGCTCAGCTTGCCCCTTTATTCCTTTATTTATCTTATATACTTATTACTCGTTACACGAGTTTGGACCGCTTAGAATCTCCGAAGAGAACCGATTTTGCCGGACCGATTAACAACGTTATTGTGGAAAGGTAATTCCGAATCTTATCTAGCAGAGTGCAGTAATCGCAGTTGCCTCCAACTATACAGTAGTCCTGGAGTGGAAGCGGTGGGATGTGAATTTTTCCTTTTTACTAACACTTGATTGGAAATTGTGCAATTTTCACCCACTTTTTTCACTTGCTTTAATCACGAATAGTAACTGTGTTGAGAGAAAGAAAATTCTGCTGAAAGAGCTTATTAGTATTTTCAAGATCTTTTCCGCTCATTTATCGTTAGTAAATTCATTCTTTTATTAGAAATTCTATGAAATTAATCTGTAAATATGAAAGTTTTAAAGAAACCTTGTGGACGCTGAATTGTTATAGACTGCGAATATTTATGCAAAATACAGTATCGAAACTTAAATAAAACGTAGTACTTTTGATATTTTATATATCTTTACATTTGTAAGTACACATCCTTGTATATTCTCGTCGTAAGTATTCGCAGTCTAGTTATAAAATATTAAAGTAGCAAATTTTTCGTACATCAATTTCACTTTGTATTAGATAAAATCTTGCTAATGAAAAATAGAAACTTTCTTGAAAATTACAAATCTGTCCCCCTTTCCACTTCACGATCGCCAAATTACAGTTTCAATCAGATTCATCTTGATTCAATGGCTACTAGTTCGTGTCTCATAAAGATCTTCATTCCACCATAGACACTTTTTTTTCTAAGATCTCGTCTCTGTAGCATAGATCATTTTATCACGAGCTTTACTCGACCGACATATTTCCTCCTTTCTTTCTACCTTTCCCTCTTTTTCTGTCCGCTAAAACATCCCCTTAGCCCAATCGCTTTGATCGACGTAGTATGATCTGTAATGTGATCTTGAAGTCTCTGAAATTATAATTTTGTAGATATTCATATCACGTATATACATAACAATTTTGTAACCATACAACATTTTTGTATATATTTTAGGGAATTCTCTTGGAATGAAAGTACTCAAAATATAGATTTTTAAGATTTCAAGATCGCCAGTATTATCTTTTTTCCTTCGTTTTACGAAGCGATATTTCTTTTATGATTAATATTTAAGGTAAATAGAATACGATGTGAAATCTAGATTAAAATAAAAAAGAATTATCCTTTTCTTTGATATAAGAGATGAGCTTGACGAGGGAAAATTTTGTAAAATATTTTGCCTTCAAATTATTCTAAAATTATTTTCTAAGGTATTTTTACTTTAAACATTCTAAAATTATATTCTAGAACATTTCTATTTCAGAAAATTCTAAAATCTTAAAAGTCGTATTCTACAATATTTTTATTTAAAACATTTTAGTTTATTTTTATGATCAATCGAGCTCGTCTCATCACATCTCGAGCTAAGCAAATCAGAGGCGTTTGGGTTAAGCGTGCAGCGTTTATAAGCTTTGCGTTTGCATTTGATTCCCGAGTTCGTTAACACCTTGAAACCTGGTTGTTCAGGCATGCTAACCCATCTCAAGCGCAGCATACCGGACCTACGTCAACACAAGATCCATCTTCAACCACTGACGAGTCACGATTACCTTGCCAAGCAGAGTAAGTATCCATTTGGCGGAGTAGACTGGCCAAGTTTTTCTAAATCGTCGCAACGGAACAGACACACAATGTTTATCTCGCAATAATCAGCTGGCGATGAACCAATGCTGAAGAAACTGGGACACAATTGCAATTAAGTCCCTGGAAAATAACATAATTTATACAAGAGTTGTCGACCTCTTTTTTTCTCTCGCTCTTTCTCAGTTTTTTTCTTTCTCTCTTCTTCTGTGGCTCTCTGCCTATCTGTCTCCTCCTTCTGGTTCCCTTCTTTTCTTTGGAGATAAGAGGCACTTTTAGAGATTAGGAAGGTTCGTGTCTGACTTCCCGGATCGTGGTACTGATACTTCTGTGCCTGGGTTTATCCAGTGACCACGCCGTTGACGAAACCAACACGGAGAAGCTCAGCCGCCGGTGAAAGCTGCCTCAGCCAAAACGCTGTGCATCCAACCTCGACGACATCCAGTCATTATACCACGCCATCGCCACCGCAACATCCACAATCTCATGGTGCGTGGAATTGTGTTTCCATGTTTCATTCCCCGTCGTTTGTGTATTGTATCACGATCGAATGTTGCCACCTTTGCTCGTGAATCATATGTGTTTGTCGTGTACGTGAGGAGACTTATCCGAAAATTGCTGAGAAATGAAAAATAGATATTGAAGAGGTCGCATAAAAAGGTGCCCCTTAAACCAAATTGAAATTTTATCTATGAATCTCGAAATATTAAATTTATCATCGAGACATTTACATCGCACCAATATATACGAACTTTTTACATATAAATGCAGATGACACTTTTACAAAATTCTTCGAAACGTAAGACAGACAAATATTTGAATTAAAAATTGAATTTTAAAAAGGTACCGAATTAATAGGTACACGCCTAACATCAATTAAAACTATTTTGAGATGAAAATTTCTCAAGTTACAGTTGAACAGATTTTTTTATCCGATTATTTCTAATTCTAGGTGATTTTCAAAGTGGACCAGGCCGGCCTGTAGAAGAGATAAACGCGAGAATAGACCAACTATCGCGACAAGTGACCTCACTGGAGCATTCTATGGGTGAGGACATCAGATTGATTTTGAATCTGCTACAACAGACGCTCAATTCATCGAGGGAAAGTTCCAGCATCGAGATGATGCCTGGAACCACCTCGGCCGGGCTGTCGAAAAGTAGTAGAGCTCCAGCATTAGTCCAACGATCGGCCAGTGAACCGCAACCGCCGACAGGTCCGCCGTCGAACAATGGAAATGGAAAGCTTCAGCCTAGCACGTCTCACAGTTTGTTTAGGTGAGTGTTGGCGATTCAATTCGGTAAATTAGAAATCCTATCGTTCGCACAGTAACATGGTAAAAAGATTGCTGTCTAATTATTAAAGTGCCTCCAAACTTTGTCGGTATATTACTATATTTAGAAAATGCTTAAAGTTTAGGTTCTTTATTCTTTGTCAATGTCTTTGTGAATATTTGATATCTCAAAACACACCTTATTTTTATCTTAAAATATCAAGGAGTCGCCATCTTTTTCACATGTTACCGTATTGTTTTACTGTTCGTCACAGCAGATGTAACATGTGTCTTCTCTTTCTCTTTTCTATCTTTCTTTGAATTCAAATCGACGTGGTTGGAAACATTCGAAGTCGCGGCATCGATTATCAGGACCGTAGATAAATTGTTCTCTCTTTAAACCATTATTCTCTCTCTCTCTCTCTCTCTCTCTTTCTATCTTCTCTCTTTCTTCTTTTTTTCAAGTAGAAACTGATTCTGTTTTTCCTAGGAAGTAATCGATATTTTTATTCTTGGAAAGCTTTCTTTCGAAATCCCTGGATCAGTTGCATTTGATTTCGACGTCTTTTATTTTGGAAAGGTTGGACAAGTTCCGAAGGTGACCATACTCTCTCATACTCTTCTTTGAAACCCTTTTTTTGCGAGCAGTGTCGCGCAAGTAGAACCGAGGCAGGAGTATCATAATTATATTAATGCAAAACATCAAGATAAAGATAAAAATTTGCATAAAAGTAACGCTGCTAGTTTACTGCATTTGCGAAAATTGTTGCTAGTTGAAACTTGTCCCGTTGTGACTTTAAATAATCTCATTTCCACTCTCCTTATCTTCTAACTAATCTTTGCCCTTGTAATTTCGATCATTTTTTACTTTTTTTATTTGTTTTTTAATATATTGTATCAAATAGAATGAATAATTGACATCGACATTTAAATCAAGAATCATTTTGAAATACTACTTAGAATGGTCTTTCTTTTTTCTCGATCATTAGTGCCTAGATCTTTCGTTAGGTTACATATTTCTGATCGATTTCTTTGTTTAACTTGCTGAGCCTATCTTTTTGTTTTCTATCTCCTTAATTAGAATATCGATCGAGCATTCTTTCATACGACGCGTGCGTAGAGGATTTTTATTTATTCTGCGACGTAGCACGTTTTCGAAGCTTGAAGGTGAACACGCGGGGTATGTCAAGCCATGTTTCCTCGATTCGTTTGCTCGTTAACGACATCAAATTAATCACGACACCATTGTCAATTTGTTTGAAGGAAAATTTCCAAGATCATCGTTTTAGATAGAGCTTTCCATTGTACTTTTCTCTCTACACGATAGAACAAACATTTAATTAATGCTTACAGTTAGTACTAAAATACACATTTTAAAAAATCATAAATTATACACCTAAATATTTTGTCAGTAAATATTTCCAAATTGGTCCATATATTGATCTTCAATATTAAACATTAATATTGGTAGCTTTTGTAAACGTGTATAAATTTTTGTAACAAGATACACACTTAGGAGATCGAAAAATTTGATATTAATTCCAAAAAGATTTTATTACTGTTAAAATAGAAAGATATTCTCAAATTTGTCTCAAAATATTTTCTAAAATATTAAATTTTAATATCAAACACGAATGTTCTAAAATTTTCCACGGAAAAAATTCTAGTTTTCAATTCCACAAGTAATCCACACGACACTACCATTCTTTGTACATCTTAACAGAACTTGCCTTCATAGCAATTTAAAAATATTCCATCACGATGGACAGAGGTAAGAGATTCAATATGTAGCTGATTCCCGCGAGTATGAATCGCCACTACGTAGGGCATATGTTTTCATTAGTGCACAAGCATACGTATGTTTTGCTAGTTTCCATTTAGAAAAGTGCAGTACAGTCTCGATAGTCTCAAGGTGTTCCCAGTTAACAGGTTAAATTCAACCATGTCTTGAGAATAAACTATAATCCTGGAAACGCGATCGGTATCTTCGAGCCATTCGTCGTAAGCTGTCTTCGCAATAAAAAAGCAAAGGAATCCAAATCTGATTCACTCGTTTCTTCCCAGAACTATCGAGATTCTACCGTATACCTTTTAGCACTGAATTCAAGACTCGTTCTCCTTTTGAACACTAGCGTACCAAGGAACGAGGAGATGGAGCCGGTCGATACAGACCACGTTCCGTAGAAATATAAATTAAATAATGTCGATGTCAGATTAATCGCGAATTTTTGTATAGGAGTCCCAATCAGGCAGACTTGCGACACTGTTCGGGACACTTAGAGGAATTAGAGGCCTAACCGAATCCCTTTGTACATAAATCACGTGCTTCAAGTATATTTCGCTGCTACTCATAGCGGACGCCAGCGGCCGCTAGTAGATCTCGATTAAAACGAATTAATTCTTTCCTTAATTTCCATCTGCAGTCGGCCTCCAACGAAGGAGCCAGCGTCAACGTCCTCGGGTACGTCACGATTGACAGTCACGTCGGATAGTTCCGCCCTGGCGACGGCCCTGCAGACAGCGTTGAGAACAGCACCCACAAGGTCACAGAGCCAACCCGTCGATCTAGCCGTGCCACCACCCACACAACAGGCACATCTGCCGCACGGGTGGCATAGTCAACCTGCTGCATTTAGGAGAGGAGAGTTCAGGAGTGGGTAAGTCGACAAAAATTACATTTTTCTGTCGATTACAAGGTATTAAGAATGTTTGATATCGAATATTCTAAACAATTCTCTAATTCAATTCTAAATTTCATACACTGCTCCTTCTTTAGTATTCTCTCGCCTTAATCTCGCAATTAATTCGTCAGGTACAGTTCGTTCAACAAGCGTTCAGAACCGGAAGGGGACGATCCGTGGAGCTGCGTGGTGTCCGTATCGGATCGAGGAAGCTCTCAACGTCCTCGAAGTAGCGAGTCTCGAAAAGAACCAACGAACCATCGTGGTTCCACCGATCTAGCAAGTAGTCAACGTTCAGATGGCAGACAACTTACTCGAGAGGATGGCATAGGTCAAGCGTCGGGACAAAGACAAGAGTCCTCGAGGCAAACGAGCGAAGACATCTCCTGGGAATTCACGATAAACGAGGCGCCGATCGCGAGATTAGAATCGTTGGACGAACTCGACCAGGATCACGGTAGTTAAGGCCAAGGTTTCCCCTTCCTTTTTGAAGTAATTGCAGCTCGCTTACGACTGAAACGCGACGCGTTGTTGAGCAATCGACGACATAATGATTCTAATGATTCATTCGGATGGCTGTGGACTCCTTCCGTTCCCTTTTGGAGGATCTAGAAAATGTGGCGCCAGGATAGAATACGCGTCCGCCGATCGATTTTCTCCTGGAGATTCCTTTTGGCTTTGATTTGTTAACTGGAGTTGGTTTCATGTACTTCTTTTATGGAGTAACTAGATCACTTTGGATACTGTGTCGTTGAGCTTGGCAATTTGTGATTCGTCAAACTCGATTTTTGACGAATGTTGGTGAATAATAATAACACTCTGTTAGGTTGATGCATATGAAACTTTGTTTCGTTTAAGTTTGACTTTGATGGATTTGTGGAAATATATTTTGTTTTAATGTCAATTATCAAATATATTAAAGAAGAAGATATTTGATATAGATTAAGTGTATTTAGTGTTAAGAAGATTTGTAATAAAAAGTCGTAACCTCGTTATTGGTCAGCATAAATGATCAGAATGTTCGTGTTATTCTTTCATGTGAGTTTTCATTTAGAAATAAATCTATTTTCAGATTTATAATAAGATTTTTAATGAAACGTCAGTCGTTGAAAAAGTATACTGAACAAAGCACGTGGAAATTATTTTCAACACATTTTTTCTATTAAACTATTTCAATTAAAAAGGCAGTACTTCATATGCACAAGCCTAAGAGTTTCCTCGTTCGTTCGATCACTTATTTTTCTACTTGTATTAAATCTATGTGTTTAATATTTTAAGTAGAATCTTCACGTAATGTAGCATTTCCGGTTTCTTCCAAGCTTTTTATTATACACTGCGTTACTAATCGCGAGGCATTATTATGAATGATTAGTGACTTCAGTATTATAAGCAAAGCACTATATCTATTATTACACTTGATCATTCATATGTATATGTACGTTCACTTCAAGGAAAAAAGATATTTTTGCTCTTTTCTTTTCTGACTAATATCACCTTTTAAGAGAACGGCACCTATTCAAACACAATTTTTACAAAATTTTCGTTGAAAAGCGACTTATTTATATTCTCTAAATATTTTCTCCAACTAGTTTGACCGAGTTACCACAACATTGTCGATAAATTTGATGGAATGATTAAGAGAAAATCGATTGGCAAGCGCACAGCAATATCGTCGTGGTACAAGAAGTTTTTAAGTTTGAAAGAGCGAGAAGACGAGAGGAAAGAGTGAGAATGAAAAGCACGAGCGGCGTTTCAGAAAGCTATACACGTACATACACAAAGACACAAGTACACATACACAGGTACATATTACATAGACGCAATTATTCCATGGTATCGACACATTTAATCCTACCGTTGGAACGTGAACTTACCTTCGAGGTTTCTACCCCGTATTAACGCTACATTTCCTTTGAGCAATTTTTTAATCGTGTTAATCGATATACACACTCATCTACACACATACACAGATACACAAATTACTATGTATTCCCCTCTTGAAACGATGCTTTTTTGTTTTGCACGTGGAAAGTTCTCTTTCGTTACTCGGTAACATCGTGAGGAAGAATAAAAGAAACGAACAGCGAGGGGAATTAAAGAAGAATTAAAAGAAATAAAATGAAAGTACAAGATAACAGGCAGAAGATCGATGTTCATAAAGTAAGACGAAAAATAATGTTTAAAGATACACAAAAATAATTAAAGGAGAAATTACAATGTGCAGCTCGTGGAGAGAGAGAGAGAGAGAAAGTTTCTTAAATTTTCGGAGTCCTTCGCGTCACGATAAATACACGTAGCTAAGTTCAAAATTAAGATTAATATCGACTGAGAGCACCTTCTTTTTTTATTGCTTATAAGCGACGTTTAAAAAATAAGATTATACGAGGAAATTAGAAGAAAGCAGCGGGGGATGATAAAAATTGCGTTAAATAAAAAAGGGAAACATAGTGTTGCGATCTTCGGGAGATATACGTGTTTAAGTTAAATAAAAGCAAGGGCATTGTCGGAGGCGAATTAGAAAATGGCTGGACGACCCATGACGAACAATTAGATATTTCGGGAGTAATAAAAGAAATACAAAAGATAATTAAATAATTAAAATACAATTCTGAGTGCCACCTACGAAGTAAAACTGCAATGTCCTTTATACAGACAACCAAAAAAAAAATAAATTAATAAATAAATAAATAAACGATTAGAGAGAAAAAATACACACGAGGCAAGTGAAAAAGAAAACGGGAAAATTAATACGGAGAGAATTTAGATAATGACTAATATTCTTACTATTATTATTATGATTATTATTACGGTTATTATTATTATTGTTATATTATTATTATATTATAATTATATTATTGATATTATTGCCATAAACGTAGGGATGAAAACGCAAGTGCGACGGGGGAAGAGGCGAGGAAAATATAGTAAAATATACCGACAGGTATAAAAATGGTAAAACGACTAAAAGGAAAAAAGAGAGAAAAGAAAATGACAAAAAAAGTCTAATGAATGAACAATTGCCTGCGCAATAACGGTATATAAATTATATATATATACCTACATGTTATACATACAAGTGCGTGTGTACGTATATACACTGAGCAACTATGCGTGCGTCTATGTCTATGCGTATACACGTTGTAAAAAAATTTTTTACAAGATATCTCGAATTAATTAATGCTCGTAAGCGTACGTTGGTTTCTCTTCCTCTCTTTTCGTTCTCGACCTCCCGAGTTTACTTTTTTCACCCCCTCCGGCGATTTATCACGCAGTGATAAGGGTGAAAAGCGATGATCGATGATCCCCGATCATCCCCGTATAAATCGTTTTCCACGCTGATCGAACTCTGATCACGATTTTCTTCGATGTTATGTTGTTAACGAAGGTGTTATGGTTCGATTATCGATTGGTATGACCGTTGACAATAACTGGAAACTGATCTCGAATTATTTAACAGTCTGACGAAAAAAATGAGTAATAAATTATATTTTTCCAGTCAGAATAAAGCATCGATCTAAAAAAAAAAAACCGAAACATAGATGATCAAATTACATATCACTTCGAGTGAATATATTAAATATTGAATTTAATTCAAAGCAATATTTGAATTAATTATCGAGAAACAAAAGGAAACGCCATTGAAATTAAATGAAAGTAACTAAATTTGAAAATCGAAATTTTCAAAAGAAAGTACGCATATATTAAAATTGTAAGGAATGAATGTGAAAGAAAGAATGGATTGCGTGAGGTAAATTCCGAATGCGATTATGGGAAAGGGGAGGCTCGATCGAGGATCATCGATCACAGATCTATTCGTTCTTTGCTCAGTATTTTAGGCTGTAAATGATACCGATACATTCGATGTAACGATTAAATGACTCGTAGTTACTTTGTAACGAGAGGAGCAGCGACGCAGCGCTAATGAGAAGCAGCTTTTTAATTACAAATAGCGATTATCTTTGATTATTATTACTACCAGTAGTACACGCAGCACACGTGGATTTTCGCACTTAGGTACACGGCGAAACGATACGGATTTATTGTTCTTTAAAAAGAAAATGCAAAAAAAAAAAGAGAGAGAGAAGCAACAGATGTTCGACAAATGGTCCAGAAAGAGGGCAACAGTGATCACTTCAGGAGGAAAAAAACAACAGTTCTCGTTCGTTTCTTTTCTAATCAACATGTTTATACGAATTAATATACACAGATTTATTATAAAAATCCTATTTTTTGAAAAAGTATGGATATAATTGAATGTTTTCAATTCTAAGAACGATCATTGATTATTTTTCAAGTATCACCGAATTTTTGCTATTTTGTCACACTAGATGGGAATTTTTCTGTTTAATTTTAAACGATTTCATTCGATCGAGTGATGGACGAAGAACGACGCTTAACAAAAATTTATCCAAGTGTGTTGAACGATGAATGCACAACGATAAGTAGAATTTTATTTCTAAGGATAACCAGCCTGTCAAACGTCGAAAGTGTCTACAAGAAAAAAATGCCTGTTCATTTTCAAATCGTTGATCAATGTATCTGTCCAAGAATGAAGAGAAAACAGTAAAAATTCTCTTATGTTTCTTAGATCCGATTTTTCTTTACCAGCCGTTTATAAAAGATGCGATCGTCGACGAAATTGATGTCGCTGAAAGAGTCGGATACCAAAAAAAAAAAAAAAAGAAAAAAGAAACGTCCATTGCATCATCTTAAAGAATATTCCGCGAAGATTTCGTTCAAATCGCCAGAATTCACTCCATACCCTTTCGAACATCGAATTTTTGCGAAGATTTTTTAGAAATATCACGAGTGAATAGCAATAATTAAAATATTTCGACGATGAAATATATAAGAGACTCGTGCTGTATATCTTTCGAAGAAATTTTTTAATTATAACGATACAACGGTGAGAAAAATCATTCGTTTTTCTGATTGCAAGATGTCAACGCGTAACTTCGCCAGCAACTCAAACTCGTTTTCTACATTTTAGGATAACGAGAGTAAGTCGTGATATTTGGAAAAATACGGTTGTATTTGTTTAGAAAACGATCGACTCAATGATGCAAAACGCGATGATTCCCAATAGAGATCCGCTCTTTTTTTTCTGACCGCAAGAATATCAAAACCGAGAGAAGCAACAGAAGAAGAATAGGGACGATACTTGCAGCAGTGTTTCATCTTTCTTCTGGCAAATTTCCAACGCAAGCTTTTGCTTTGTACTTTTTAATTCAAGCCTTTTGAGAAGAAGCTTCCAAAGTCGAAATAAATTAATAAAAAAGGCACGAAAGTTTGCGTTAGAAATTTTACGAGGAATTATCAAACCTATCCAAGCTTGACTTGAAACTTCCCCAAATTTCAATTCGAATTGAAATTCTTCAAATTCCTTAAAATGTACCATGGGATTAAACAAGTTGCACGATGTTGATCCGAGATTAAAATTCGGACGACGTCGCGTTCGTTTCTCTTTGAGACCATCGTAATTCCCTTCACAGACGTTTGAACTTATCGTCACTTCGTCCTTCGTCAAACCTGTTTCCTTCAGACTGAGAACGATTTTTATCGAAGGATAGGAATTTTTGGACCGGCAGTCGTCGCACGAACGTCTTCGAGTTTCTCGATTGAAAACATTGAACATTTCCGTGACGACCATTAAATGCAGCTGAGTAAGACTCGATGCAGACGAATGAATTTTGTGTCGCAGTACACTGCATTATATGGAGAAACATACGTGTATTTTATTATATATCATATCGCGAATTTTATTACATATAATTCACTTAGAGATCCTGATTATCATCCCCCGACGTTATTTATTTATTTGTTAACACTTTGACTCTCCCTTTGACTATAAAATATTATACTACTTCGTCGTAACCACATTTATCTTCTAATTTTTCATAATACTCCAAAAAGAAGAGTAATAACAATTCGATAATAATTTGCTGTTAGTCGTATCTCTATAGTATTGCATAGTCGGATTTTTCTCCTAACTTCTAGTACTTCTAATTTCTAGTTTCTAATAAAAAAAACGCTACAACACACGCTTACGCGACAAATAACAAGTTTTACAAGATCGCAAGACAAACTACGTATGCCTGCATCGAATCTTATGAAACCAACACACGCATATTATACACATAAGGACACGTACACAGAAAATCATCGATAATTATAATTCCATACGTGCGTATTATAAAAGTATGTTCGTTTTTTATCGAAGCTGCCTCTCGCTTTTGAATTCTACCGCGGCCGTACCGAGACAGGGAGAGAGAAAATAAATTGGGGGAGGGACGAAAGAGTCGAAACGTTCAGAGGGTCGTTGTTCGAGGTAGATTTCGTGCCAGGACCGAGTTCCAGTTTGTCACGACGTCAGGCTGTGTAACGAGATTCCGTCAGGAGTGTTTCTCGACTCGAAAACGAATTGATTGATTCAATTGATTTAATCTTCTCGAGGGAAATTTTAGAGGTAGGTTACTCGAGGGTTGATTCTACTTATCGAGAGGATTTTTAAATAATGTTGGAGACTCGAGAGCGATTGTAAAGGTTGTTGAAAGTATTTAATAGGTAAATGTGAAATTTAATTTTAATTTCGTGTGCAACGATACGATTTTTATGATTCATTTGTACACTTAAATATGGAAATCGACGTAATTTATATACTTTAAAGATTCAAAGGACGATATTTAGGAACATGTAGCTGAATTCACGAAAAATTCTCTTAATTTGTCGCGTGAAATGAAATTTCACTCTTAACGCAGGTCACGCGATTTAATATTATTCTTTGATTCCATTTCTGGAGGAACATTACGCATTCCTAAATATCAAAATGTTACGTTTATGTGGGTCCCTTATAGTTTTCTGTAACAGGAAAATTACAAAGAAATATTCGTGACAAATAATTGGGGAATGTAAGACTACGACGTCAGAAATTGGCAATAATTCGTTAAACTATCCGTGCCAGGTTCGCAATAATTTAGTGATAAGTGTTCTCGATGGAACGTCAAATGTGATAGTACCGAAAAAGATTCTCTAGAACCTCCCGAGTAATTTGCAGTTTTATTGCGACAATTAAAAGATAAATCGATGAAAATGATCTCGAGAAGATAATTCGAGGAACACTCGTCGCGAATGCGTCATTCGTTTGTAAAGTGGATAAGAGAATCTTAAACGAGAGATAAAGTTAAGAGCAAGAGGAATGAAATTCGAAGAAAAACAAAAAGAAAGAGAAGAAAATAAGCGTGAGAGCGAGAGAGGGACGAAACGAAATCCTACATCCGCGGTAGATGAATTTACTCGCGTTTTTTCCCAGATTATGCAACTTAAGATTGTTCTGTATATATATACATATATACATACATATGACATAATCTTGGATCGTATCGATTATAACAGTGAGCGCACTGATTTGTAAACACGTAACAAAGAGAGAAAAAGGATTTGTTCGTGTGGAAAGGTGAGAAAGCGCGTGCGAATGAGACAGAGAGAATGTTAAGTGCGAATGAAATATGATGAAAGTGGGGAAAAAAACGAAAAAGAGTGTATGAGAGTGAGAAAGAAACGTGTGAGAGAGAAGACACAAGATTTTTGTACCACCCCCGTAAATCAATTCCTGCTCTTCACCGAGCACCCTCCGATTAAAATAAAATTACACGAGTGTCTTTATTCTTACCCCTCATCGACAAAGATTTCATGAATACAAAAATATATGGAGAATTATGGAGAGCAATCGCTTGAAAGAAAATATCGCCTCGAATTTTTTACAGCGTAGCTCAATAAAAATGTTCGCATTCAACAAAGTGTCTTGTCTATTTCATTCTACTTCTGAAAGAAGATATTCTGACGTTCTTTTGCTCTTTTTGATTTAGTCTCCTTTGGTTTCATTGTTTTTCTATAATTAATTTTCGTCGTCCGAAAGATTATTGGACGAAGATATCTCAAAATATTTTTCACGTTGGATGAAGACGAAGAAATACGATAAATCGAGTAAACATAAAATAGGAAATTTTGTATATTTCGAGTACAAAACATGGAAAGTAAATTTCACGACATTTTTTAATGGCCTTTTTTTAATCCTCGTGTCTACAGCCATTTTTTTTTTTTTTTTTTTTAGGAATGTATTCCAAGTTGTTAAAGTCTTTCGCTTCTGCCATCACTTCGTCGCTCCTATTTTCATTTTCCTCTCGTCTTTTGGCCTCTTTCCTTCTTGAATATTAATATTCTCGATCTTTCTGCGTTTAACATTAGTCCTTTTCCTTTCAGGTAACCCTTCTTCCTGTTCATCGTTTCTCATGTTGGTCCTTTGCTAGCAGTACTATGTTATCTGCTTAGAACCATGTATATTCATCTTATTGCTTGCTCTCTAAACATTTCCTCTCTTTAAAACCATCGTATCCGTCTTGCCTCACCTTGCTTTCGACAATTTTTCTGACATTTCCCAACTACTTTTACTCTTACTTTACGTTTCGTCGTAAATTTCACGCATTCTTGTCCTCGGCGCTCTTATTCCATACTTCCTTTTATGCCATGGCCTTGCTCAACTTGCCTCTGTTTACTTTATCAATAGCCACAATTTTAATTTGTATCTTGCGTCCTATAAAATAAAGATGATTAGAGATTTTTGCCAAGTAAAAATTCAATGATCCAAACTATTGCAATTAGTTTGTGATCCAATAATATCGATCGAGGAATGAAAGGGAAATTAGATTAGAAGAAATTCCATCGAATTATCTGTATGACAAACAATTTTTAATAACATCTGAAATAAATAAAAAATGATCTAAAAAAAAAAACCTAAATCAAAAACGTCAGCGTGACAGATCCAAAACTCGACTACTTTTTATCCGTTTTTATTTAACCTCATAATTCTAGACTTTGCTTCTTAATCATTTCCATTTTCTAATTAATAAAATTAACTACTTTATTTTATTTTTCAGTTATTGATCGTCGATTCGGATACACCGGTCGATCGTTCGATAGGAAAGGATATTAAAATGATATAGTTTGATGAATAATATCTAATCAAATATCTCAGAAAGGTATGGAAAGAAATTATACGAAAAGGGTGATAGGTGGTGCGAGCAGGAAGTGGTAGGGATGGTCATTGTTCCGACGAATTCCTCGTTGTGTGTGCATGTGCGAGCGCGTATTTAGACGAGTTTTCGTATATCGCATAAAAATATGTTTATTACGTATTTTCACTATGCTGACACGTACTTTTGTGCCTCACTACCCACCTGCCACGTGTTATCCTACGATTTTACCTCGTACTTACTGCACCAGGGGGTGAAAACCACCCTCGATGAAAGTTTCTTCGATTTTCGAGGCGAAAAACGATATGAATGCAAGAGATAACAGTTGAAGGAACAAAAGTAGACATTGAAGAAGAAGCTTACGCGACCGAAGAACAGGTAGATGCTGAAAAATGCGATATATATTCGTTATTACGTATTATAAATTGAGAAGAGGACGATATTTAAAGAAAAGACAGATTCATACGTATAAGGTGAGCCAAATAAAGTGTTACAAGCCAGTTTCTAAGGAATTACTGCAGATACGTTTTCTTAATATTATATCGAGATATCTTCACATTGTTTCAAACATTTAACAAAATTCATTTTAATACAACATGTGATTATTCCCTTTATTTTTCGATGCTCTGTGAAAAAGGCATTTGTTTAATTGTTTAACTATGAAAACTAAAGAAACAGAATACTATAAACGAATATTATTCAGTTTGATGTAAGAGTTGTTCGAATAACAAAGAATCGATTAATTTAAATAAATATGAATATTGATATGGATAAAATATAACGTGAATAATGTAATTTACTCTATTTTAATATACATACTATACTTGCTATATTTTGCAATGACAATATAAGACAAATTAATATAGTATATCAATATGGCATAGTATAATTCCCTTTTCGTCCTCGTCACAGTCCTAAAACAATGTATTCCAATCTGAAAGAATTATCACTGCTGTCTTATTTAATTTGTTTAATAAAGCAAATCGATATTTGCAATGGTTTCGAAGAAAATAATTTATTGCGACACTTTATTTACTTCATTCTGTGTGTATAGAATTACTGTTCTATCGGTTTCAAGAGAATGAAATTAGGTAATGTGTGGAGAAGATCGAACAAATGAAATTTATACGTTCATAGTTGCTTACATTTGTATACGGCTAGAATATATTAAGAGATTACGTACGATTCTTAGATAATATAAATGTGAAACTTAAATCTTTGATTAACTGTTGAATAAAAATTATAATTTTACACGAAATGCATATTGGTTGAGTGATAATACCGATTTCTGTTGAAATTACAGCATTGTCCTTCTTTTACGTAAATATTACTTGATATTCTAATAATTTACTTAATTATAGTTATTCTATAAGGATATCTTGTTACCTTTACTTTCCATAACCACTCCTCATTTCCCCAATAGATGGCAGAACGTCATTTGTCCGACAGAAGTTTCGTAGCAAGGGCTTCGATTTTTGTCTTCGGAAAAAGTATGTACTGCCATCTATCCATGAATACTCCAAGTTGCGGTTCCCCCTTTTCCTCATAGATGGCAGTACACAATTTGTCCGACAAACGTTACAGAGCAAGTAGCTGGACTTGTGTCTTTGTGTTTCTGTTTCTCTTTGCATTTGTGTGCCTGCAAATCGATCAAATATTGAATTCCAAAAAATACGTGTTTTAGGAATGAAATTATGAACTTTTGTGATCGTATATTCTTATTTGAAGTTTAAGCTTACTCCTTGTATCAATTCTATTAAGATTCCTCCTAAATTAAGCAAGTGTCAAGACATCATAACCTCCAATGTTTGTTTGACTTAATATGTCAAATCTTATGGAATGTCTGAAGTAAAATTTTAAATAAAAAAATTGATTTTATCGAAGAAGAATAAATTTTGTGAATATAATAAAATCATGAACACGAAAAAGGTTATAACATTTGGAAAGATCAGTAAAGATTTATCTCAGGAACAAGCGAAAAATACAGAATCTGTAAGTTCTGGATTTGGTACGTTTGGTAAAAAATCATTAGAAACTAATATAACAAAAATGAATGAAATCAAACCAGAAGATGAAGAAGAATCCCAAAATTTGAAAGAGGTTATGGGCATAACTGGTTTTGGTAAAAAGGCCAAGTCCTTTGATGTACAAGAAATGTTGGAGCATATTACAAAAACTATTAATACTAACAAAGCAATGTCTGAGAAAACAAAAGCTACAGATAAAGAGACTAAAACACAATTATTAGAGGAAGCTAAAAGTAGCGATGCTGCTGATAATGAAAATGCTAATGATAGCAAGGATGAAGAGGATGATTTTATTGGCCCTCCAATACCTCACGGGCTTGAGAATTCAACATTGTCAGAACAATCTACAAAAGTAAAAGATAAAGACGATGATGATGACGAGAGCGACGAAGATGACAATGAATCTGATACCGAAGATGAATTAAAGTTGAAAGACAAAGTTCCATGTAGTCATGAAGTTACAATGACTCACGGAACAAAAGCAGTAACAGCTATTGCAGCCGATCCTTCTGGAGCAAGATTAGCTTCAGGTTCTATCGATTATGATGTTTGTTTCTGGGATTTTGCTGGTATGGATTCATCTATGAGAAGTTTCAGAACGCTACAACCTTGTGAAAATCATCCGATTAAATGTCTACAATATTCAATGACTGGTGATGTTATATTAGTCGTATCAGGTTCTGCACAAGCGAAAGTTTTGGACAGAGATGGTTTTGAAAAGTGCGAAACCGTGAAAGGCGATCAATATATATCAGACATGGCACGTACAAAAGGTCATACAGCAGGATTAAACAGTGGTTGTTGGCATCCATTTACAAAGGAAGAATACCTTACTTGTTCACAAGATAGTACTTGTAGAATATGGATTTTATATAGGCCACGTGCTCACAAACATTTGATAAAGTGTAGAGCACAAAATGGAGTTAAAACAATACCAACTACATGTGGCTATAGCAGAGAAGGTACTGTAGTTGCCTGTGGTTGTATAGATGGTTCTATACAGATGTGGGATCATAGAAAAAATTTTGTGAATCCATCGCTGATTCAGAGGAATGCACATGCACAGGGTAGTGAGATATCGAGCTTAAGTTTCTCTTATCTCGGACAAATGCTTGCAACCAGAAGTTGCGACGATACGTTGAAGCTTTGGGATTTGAGAGCATTTAAAACACCTGTCTTTGAAGCAAACAATTTATATTCCAGATATGATACAACTGATTGTATGTTTAATCCAGATGATTCAATTCTCATTACAGGAGAATCATTGAATAGGAATCAAAATACCGGTAGAATACTATTTTATGATACAAAGACCTTTGATCTAATTAATGAAATAAACGTAACAAACTCGCATGTTATTAAAACATTGTGGCATCCAAAACTAAATCAAATATTTGTTGGTTGTGGAAATGGAATAGTTAAAGTATATTATGATTCTAAGAAGAGCTTAAGAGGAGCTAAATTGTGCGTTGTAAAAACGCATTTGAAACAAAAACACATTGAAGTAATGTCAACCCAACAGATTATTACACCACATGCACTTCCATTGTTCAGGCAGGACAGGCCTAAATCTGTTCGTAAACAAATGGAAAAAGATCGTTTGGATCCTGTTAAATCAAGAAGACCAGATTTACCGATTACTTCTGGGCAGGGTGGCAGAGTTGCATCTTCTGGTGGAACGCTTAGCTCTTATGTAATTCGAAATTTGGGACTTAGTAAGAGAATAGAAGATGACCAAGATCCTCGAGAGGCTATTTTGAAATATGCAAAAGTAGCAGAAGAGAATCCATACTGGATCGCCCCAGCGTATAAGAAAACTCAACCACAAACAATATTTCAGTCGGATGAGCAAGATGGAGCATCAAGTGCGAAGAAGCAGAAGACTTGAAGACTGTACATTGCTTCTCAAACATGTTTATATTATTGTATATAATATTCGATGTAAACCATCTATGTAAACTATTAATAAGTAGAATACATTATGTCTAAGACCAATCTTTAGCTTAATTAATTGATTTGCTGCACTTAATTGTATGTTTGTATTTATGCAGTATATACTGAAATGTTTCGAAAAGTTTCTACTTCCTTCATATTTAATCTACATAAACTATTTATTATTGAGCAATTATATTTCTTAATAGTAATTTGAATGATATTTATCATCGTAGTGTTTGTATATTTTTTTCGAAACTTTATTTAGTAATCTTACTCCTCAAGATACGATATCATACATGCTTAATACAACGTACATACGATTTAATAATACTTTACAACAATACTTCGTGAAAATTCAAATGAAATTGTTTTCCGTTTTACAACACCATTCTTAATTCTCTTCAATTTTCATTTATTTGAACGTCTTCATTCAACGTTCGATGAAAAATTTAGTCTCATATTGCCAAGTTAGGAACTACCAATTATTTATATTATTAAATATACTTTTTGATCGTATACGAATTACGATCAAATAATCGATTTTTAAAGTGTGAACCCAAAAACCGACAATAAAACAAGCGAATATTTACAATGTTTAATTAATTAACTATTCTTGGTTACTTTATAATCTACAAAAAATAAACAAACTTTACAATTATTACAAGAAAAGAAACATTCACAATTTTGTTCATAAATGCTTCTAATGATCGCAATATAGTCCTACATAGTTTCGACGTAAATTTAGTGTCTGAAAGAACACAATTCAACGATGTCAAATCAATGGAGAAACTTTTAAATTACATGAACTTGCTCGAATATTGTGCCAGGTGTATCGGACCCGTGAATTTAGTGTCCAATCACTGGATTTATTCATGCGCAAGGAATTTTGTCGAAGGAATTTATCATCATGTCAATTTGTATAAACTCAGAAGTAATTTTTTTTAAGCTCTTAAATGTAACACTTACTCGGTATGACGATGGCAGAAACCATATTTGAATTTTCTCCTACACGCTTTTTAATTTTTTCGTCGCAGTATTTTTATAACTATTAATCTTTAATCACTGTTTTTGATATTCTTATAATGTAAGCTTTGAGTCCTTTGTACGATTGAACTAATATTATTAGTGAAGTTTCACAACTCACAAATTGCAAGCCATTAATATTAACAAATTTTCATGCATAGCTGTAACAAATTTAACAATAAAAAGGGATCAAATTCTGCAAACAAATTTTGCAAATTACCATTTGGTTATTGTAGAATTTACTCTACAAATATTTATTTCACTATTGCGGAATATTATTCGATTATTCCACAATAAGTAACATAAACTTGTAGAAATTATAAATAGTTGTAATTTATACCTGTTAATTCGGTATAAACTCAATTTTAACCACCCCCTATTATCCTAACAGAAATAAGGGGATCGATCAGTTTGTAGCGTCGATTATCTAATCGTAACGGGAATTTAGGACTCCCGCTGTCATGCTTCCTTGTCGAATTAACAATAGTTATTTTATTTACTGTCATTCCATTCTTACTCACTTTCTTATTTCCTTTCATCTTATTTTAATCAACAAATTATAGTTATTATTGTTTAATCAACAAATATCTTCAAGTTTCAAGACATCTGAAACCTGTTTTAAATCTAATTTTAAATCTATCATTCATGTAAATCTTTTTTCATTGCAGTTTTCCTATTACAACCAACAATTATATAACAAGAAAAAGAAGAGAGAATATTTCGTATTCGTTTACGCATACGCATTCGTTCATCCAAATGTTTAACTGCCACGCGTGTTTTCAAAGAAATCTCTGTCAGGCCACGCATACAGCAGTACCAAGCGTTCTCTGCTAAGTGCTCCCATCGATATTTTAATAACGCGAATCGCTCAAGTGATGATCTCAAGAATGATCTTTCGTTTCATTTGTTCGCAATGCTAAAACCACTAGCTGTTGTTGAATATGATGAAGGAAAGTGTGGTATAGATTATTCCGACCAAATGGTTTCTTATGCCATCATAATTAGAAAAGGAACCAAATTTTTTTTTTATTTAATATTTCACACTTATAATTTGTCCAATTAGGACATTTGGTGGGATTTTTTAGCTGTTCGATTATCATGTGAGTGGCTACCCCCAGCGGGGTACCATCTTCGTGTTTGTAAGGTTATATCCTGTATGAAGAATCAAGTGGTACAGAAAACTTGGCATTCAATTCTTTCTGGGAATTTCTGTTGTAAATGTTTAGACGATTTACAAAATTGCATCAAGAAAAAATATAAATATTAAAATATTTAGACAATTATTACAAAATTATTAGGATTGTTTGAAAATACAAAAAATCCTTCGAAAAAAATCCGTCTTCGACGGAATCAACAGAACATCGCCGTTCGGAAAAATGATTCCGGAAGAAGCATTAGATGCGCAAATAAAAGATGTCGAATGGGCCGAACAAAGGCACAAAAGAATTTGTGAAAAGAAAGAAAAGAAAGAAAAAAACAACAACTTATTGTCCAAATTGTCCCGACCAACCTCAGCTATGTATAGAATGCTTTAAAGTTTTACATTCTAAATAATTATGTTAAAAAACACAATTTTCGTGAGGTGTAAGTGTTGTTCGTGATAATTTTAGCTGCTGGCTGTAGATGACGCCTGCTGGGGGTACTGTTATTTTTCTTCTAATTTATATGCGTGGAAGAAAAATCGGACTACGGGCGCCGGGACTCGACTCGGTTCCCGAACGTTCGTAACCTAAGGCGCTAACCACTGCGTTATCGTCATCCGGTAGAAGTTAGTGTCGAGTATTTGTTGTCAAGTGCCGCCACATTCGTATTTTTAGTTTATAACAATTCAACTATCAATACAATTAATTATTAATGAACAATTTATTATTATGGAATATCTTTTCATATACCTACGACGATCCTTCGTAAGTAATCAAATAAGCGACACCCGAATATGGATTACGTGGCCTGAACAGAATCTTTGCTGACACACGAATACGGGTGTCGTGACAGTCAACGTGTTAATGAGGTACTTTCAATTGCACTTCTAATTCCATTAGTTTTTGTCCTTAAATCCTCAAAATTCCTAATCTCCTCAATACCAACTATAAAACGGTTGATGAGGAGCAGGTCTGGGTGGTTGTTGAAAACCTTGAGCGCTATAATGACTAGCGAAAGCTTGATGAGGATGTGCGTGAGCATGAGACTGCTGCAAACTCGTTGGTGGACTCGGGAGTCCAACTCTTCCTCCGCTAGAAATCGGAAGATTCCACGTTGGCGAAGAGTTTCCCTGACTCGCTTGCTGTTGTTGTTGCTGTTGAACCGGAGATACCGAGCTAATCGGTAGATCCGCCGAAGCTAATTGTTCGGACGCTGGATTTGAGTTTCCAGAATTTGAACCCATCATGGTGACCAACGAGTTCGGTGTTGATGGAAGTTGATGACCACTGGCCTGTTGGTACGTTGAAGAGGAAGCTTCAGCTACTGAAGACATTTGATGGCTCATGTGAGTGCTGCTGGTTGACGATGTTGCTGGTAACAGCGAGCTGGGATAAGTTACCGATGCTGGAAGACCGTAAGCCGGTGTGGATCCGACAGATGAAGACAGACGAGTTGAATCCGAAGTTAATTGATGAGACATAGTGCTATGGTGAGAAGAATAAAGCTCTGGAACTGGAGAAAGAAAGATTGTATGTGGCTGAAGATTTCGTTGGTTTCTTGATTAGGGAGTGATTATATCTGAAATCTAAATTAAAGTGTGTTCGTGTTTCTGGTTTGAAGAACAAGAACAAGCACAAGATTTCAAAGAAAATATAAATTCTGTATATATTATACATTTACATACCATAAATATGAATTTATAGTATATTCTTGACTTAAATTCTGTTAATTACACTATCCGAATTTTTCTGAACTCGAGTAGTGTTTTTGTAGTAAACTATATCTGCGCGTCATTAGATTCCTAATGAACCCGGCTGTACAGTGTATATTACATAAGTTGCATATCATTAGGTCCCTTATAAAGCACTTACCTCTTTTTTATCCTTTGCAAAATAGATTACTACTATATATTTACTACCACTTTGCAAACCTAATCACGTTACCGTTAAACATTAACAAGTTAAAACCTTTACGAAACGAATAGCGGAAATTGGAACAGTTAAGAGTGTCGCTGTACTTATACACTTCGATCTACATTGCAATTTATTTAGTTTACAAAAATATTTTAATATCAACATCATTTTAATGTTAATTGTACATCAAGGAGCGAAATTGATTTAAACACGACTGATCAGCGTTTTTAAATCATCCCTCCTCCCAAAAAAGAAAACAATAATTAAATAAATCGTCTTACCTTGACTCGACGAGAATGTGCTATCAGGTAAAGTTTGCCCATGAGAATGAGGATGGGGATGACCCGGTGGAACAGCAGTTGCAGCGTGTGGATGAGGCGCAGCAGGCGGATGTAAAACATAAGATGCTGCAGGATATGCGACTGAACTGACGTAACCACCAGAAGTTGAAGATAGCTGCTTCCTCAACCTGGCCCTTCTATTGCTGAACCAAACTTGAATTCTGGCTTCAGTTAATTTTGTTCTCTGAGCTAATTCTTCTCTGGTATAAATGTCTGGATATTGTGTTCGTTCGAACGCCCGCTCTAGTTCGTCTAATTGATGAGCTGTGAAGGTCGTCCTGCTCCTGCGTTGTTTTCTTTTTAGAGGAATTCCTGGCTCGCTCTCACAATCAGACCCGGAACTCGTTTTACCTGGAAAATAAAATGTTTTGTATTGGTTTTGAGGCAATTTTTTATTGCATCATTGAAATTGGCATTTTTTAGTTCCTGACTTGAATTTAGTATCCTTTATTTTCTGTGATTCATTTTTGTTGGGACAATGTCAAATCAATCTTTGATAGTGTAGAGTACCATTGGTGAATTTATTCTGTCAGTGAAGACACGCAGTTTTGGACTTTTAAATGATTCTATTTGTGAAAGTTTTTTAATGTGAATATTACATAAATAATAGTCGTATCGTGACAAAGAAATCCAATTCCAGATTTTTAAATCGCCACGAATGAAATAAAGCGGTTGAGCTGCTCGAGATTGCGGGTTTCAGTATCTAATTTTATAGCTTAGAGATACGTATTACATTTTTTATTGTTACCAACCGATAAATTTCAGTAGTAATTCGTGTGAGAGACTATGAAAATGCAAATGGTAACAAACTACATATACGAAAATTACACACTTTATGAAATTGAGTGTGCAAGTATGAGAATAAAGTAAGGGACGCGTCTAATAATTATTAATTCCGCGTGCACGTGTCACCTGCTCAGCCACGTCTCTGCAGGTGAATGCACGTCCTGGTTTATGGTTTGTTTTGCCGAGCAAGAGTTCAAAAGGAACCGCACTCCATTCCCATTCTGCTGCTTGTTTCACACTCGATTTCACGATCGACTTGTTTGCCGTTATATTACTCTATTTTATTCTTTTTTACTTCACGATTGAAATACTCTTTCATTTTGTTCTTGCTGTAACTTGCAGTGTATACTAACGTGTATATTCTATTTACTTATTTATTTATTCGAGATAAAAGAAAGTAATATTATCTGCATTTCAGAATATTATTAGGTATATATGGTATATATAACATGTGCAATTCACTTATTCATTTAAAAGAACAGAGAATTGTTATCCGTACTTAAAAAAAATTGTAGTAGCTAACTGATGGTATTCTCATGTAAAATAATTCAAAATATGTAAAGTAATACGACAAACATGTATTTGACATTTATATTTTAAAAAATTGTAGGAAATATTATTGGCGATCTCTTCGTACAGAATAATTTACGCATTTAGTTAACACGCATTCGAGCAATACGACAAAAGTGTTAATAGAATGTGTAAAGAAAGATGTTTCGAACCTGGAATTACCATTATCGGAGAATTAAATAGACCGCGAGCACGAGCGAGTACAAGAAATATGATTTACTACAAGGACACCGAGCAACGGCAAGAAAAGTGACGAGTGATGACTGATGACTGATGACAGTAGAAAAACACGTTCCGAGATCCTTTCCCTTCGATCGTCGAACGGAGACTGATAACAAGGATACGAGTACTAACCTCGACTAAACCAAATGATTCAACCTTCCTACGACTTAATGCGTTTCATTTGATGTTAATAAATTTTCACACTTTTCATGTCAATTATTTATTCATTAATACAGTGAGATTATTATTTAACTTTTCATCGATCATTCAGATTCATTTATTTGTTCATTAATGTATATTAATTTAGGAAAAACACAGTGATTAAATGCATCGTTTTGTATTACTATTGTTCAGTGTCCATTTCATTACTTGACATTTGCTTTCACTTTAATACGACTAATTTTTTACGAAATAAATTGTTCCGCAACAGATTGCTACAAAATGAATCTTTCTACCGCTGGTTGCGTCTTTCCAACAGAATTATTGTACCTCTTCACTCTACGAATCAATCAGCTCTGAACATTTCCATTTTTTCAACATTTACCGCAAATGCTACGAAACAGGTCGTCTAACGAAAATTTACACTGACAATTTCGTCCGGGAAGTTTTAGCAATAAGAAGTGTCTCCGCAAAGCGATTAGTTCTTATTATTGATAAAACTTTTGTAGCGGCACATGAGTAAAGAACGATTCAAATCATGTTGTTATTTTGCCTCGGAGTATCAAGATCGTTAGGATACATGTAATGTAATGATGAATAAACTAATAATAATAATAAAACTATAATAAAAATAATAATAAAACAACCCGCCGACCAGTATAAATAAACAGACACGATCGCGAGCGAAACAGTATGTACCGAGTATCCACGAATTAGCGATCAACATCTTCGAGATTGTCCCAGCTATTGTCCGGTATCTAGTTATCGAGTTATCTGCGAGCAAACATACACTATCGTCGCGAATACATTGAACGAACGTCTTTTGACAGTATTTATATTTATATTTATTTAATTTCATACACGTATGATTTAATATAAAAAGCCACTTACCATTTCCTGTTGTTATTTTCTGAAATAATATTTATTCAGCTCTGATCCAAACAGTTACCACTGGCTTTTAAAAGATTGAAATATAAAACTTTTTGTACTACTTTTTATTGTTTTTTTACCATTCCCTTTGCGATAATATCCATTTTTCTCTCTTTTCTTTTGTCGTTCGTTAAGTCCCCAGCATTCTTGTGGTTGGTTAAAGAAACGAAGGTCCTCGGGTGCTCGGTCGGTTGGTCGCATTTTTAGATTATCGTAGATTCATCATCGCGGAGCCGCGAAAGCAGAGACGGATGACACGCTTGTAAAAAGGAACGAGGTTGTTTCTTCCGGCGAACGGGCCGGCGAAACGTCTTGAAATCGTCGACTGGCTTTACACAGGCCGCGACTAATCGGCCGACGACGCCTGACGCCGAGACGCCCCGCGTTCATGCCCATTCGACACGGACTCTATTCCCGGACGGACCGCTTCTTCCCCTTTCCTTTCCTGCGTCGCGTCGTCTCGTTTCTCCTGTTCCGCGGGCTTCCGTGTCACTCTACATTCTGTTCACCTCTCTTCTCTTTCTTCTTTTCATTTTTTAGTTTTTAGTTTTATCGATCATATTTTTGAAAGATGAAAAAATTCGGCTCTAAGCAGATTTTGGGGACTTTTTGAACTTTCGAGTAGTCCATGCCACTCCGCCCTCTGTTCGCCTCTTTTCTTATGGGATTTTATGGGATTATTGGATTCTAGATTAGAAATTAGATTAGAACTAGATTAGAATTTTGTACACTTTCTGACTTTGATATTAGCTGATGATTTTTTATTTTTATTAATCCTATGGTTAAACGTAGAAAATTGTGAAAAGAAAGAAGAGAATACTTTTTATTTTGAGAACAGCGATGGAAGATGTTTTCAGAATCATGTTCTGAGAAAAATGTTTCTTACTAAAGATAATCGTACAAGTACTGTAAGTAAGATATAAGAAAATAAAGGGAGTAAGTAATACAAAGAAGCAAAACAATCTTCGAACAGAAAATTCTTATAGTTCTTCTCGTCGAGTTCTTTGAAAAAGACGCTCATTGAGCAAGCAGTTTCATTTAAAAGTAGAAATCGGACGTTGCAAATTTGCAAAATCACGACAGAAATTACATATTTCATGGAACTAAGCGGCCACGAGCGGCTAGTAATTACCAAACTTTCGAACCCTGCATTAACCCCAAGGGGGTTGAGAGATTGCTAGTTTGCTGTTCGGCACGATCTTGCTGCGTGGACCAAAAGACGTCGACCAGTACACGACACGTGTTATTTTTTCTCTTTTACGAAATACATAGTGCAACTTTATGAAAGAAAAGAACAACACAAACTCGGAAAAAAATTCTATTTTAATCGAACTTAATACCAAATTTTAGCGTATGAAAGTTTGGAATTTATTGAAACCTAAAAAGATTGCATTTATATACGTAAATATTAGGAAATTTAAATTATATATGAGAAGAGAAAATTCGTCTACATGGAAATATAAAAATATTTATTGAAGAAAAGGAATGTTTGGAAAAAGTATACAAATCGGATTGATGGATGATATTAACATTAGAACTATCGGCTTTTGAAACGTAACTATCTCTACCAAAGCCAGACAAAATGACTAGCTTTAAAAAATACGTAATAGTAGAATATTTTTATATTTATTGATCTATTATTATCTTAAAAAAGGAACATCATGTTCTGAAATCATAAAAACTATATAATAACAACTTTAACAATAACAATAAGTACGATAACGAAGAATATTCAGTACTAAAACCTTTGGTAACAAGAATGTTAAAATAAATTTTCATTAGCAAATATAAGTATAATAGAATAAGAAGCGTAATAAGCGTAATAGAATAAATAAAATATAAATATAACTTACATTAGGTACAAAATTTATCATTCATCACATTTCTTACCAAATTTTGTTTCATTATAAAATTCCATTCCATTTACAACATCGAATTTTATAATGAAACAAAATTTGGTAAGAAATGTGATGAATGATAAATTTTGTACCTAATTTAGGCCCTTCGCTTTTTCCTAAATAAGGAAATCCATTTACAACATCGAATTTTATAATGAAACAAAATTTGGTAAGAAATGTGATGAATGATAAATTTTGTACCTAATTTAGGCCCTTCGCTTTTTCCTAAATAAGGAAATCCATTTACAACATCGAATTTTATAATGAAACAAAATTTGGTAAGAAATGTGATGAATGATAAATTTTGTACCTAATTTAGGCCCTTCGCTTTTTCCTAAATAAGGAAATCCATTTACAACATCGAATTTTATAATGAAACAAAATTTGGTAAGAAATGTGATGAATGATAAATTTTGTACCTAATTTAGGCCCTTCGCTTTTTCCTAAATAAGGAAATCCATTTACAACATCGAATTTTATAATGAAACAAAATTTGGTAAGAAATGTGATGAATGATAAATTTTGTACCTAATTTAGGCCCTTCGCTTTTTCCTAAATAAGGAAATCCATTTCCAACATACTTTGTTTGAACATCAGATACCAGCCAAAATTTAGTTCCGAATTTGTCGGGTTTATTCGGTAAATATTGCGTAAATCTACATTTGGCTTTGGTTGGGAAAAGTAGCTCGTCTATTGTAATGTTTGCACCAGGTTTATAGCAATTCTGGCTATTTTCAATAAACTTATCCCACGCGGTTGATATTAGTGCAAATTTGTCATTTTTCAAACGTTGACTTCTATCATCTTTTTTATCAAATCGAATAAATTTCGATATTTCGACAAACTCATTCCGACTCATTGTGCTGGGAAAGAAGCTTGGTACTCATTTTGTATTCTACAAATATGAAAGCTACAAATTTTTCGCTTCGTATGTTCCCCGTACAATATTCCAAGGAATGCTTTCTAGTTTGTTTCTGTAATGGTCCATTTTTTACCCAAAACTCGAGAGGCTTCTGATTTGGTGCAAGATATTATACATTGCAACCTATGGCTGTCAATTAGTAAGGAAGATGCGCTAATTACTTTATCTTTCATGATACTTATTTTGCATATCCTGTGAGCCGGATGTGCCTTTGAATATATTGTGCAAGCGCAATCTCTCAGAAGCTGACTCTTCTTGAATTCTTTTCCACTTGGTTCCGTTTACGGCAATTTCATCTGGACTAGCTTGTACATTTTCAGTTTCACTTTCAAAACTTGAAAACAGCCGAACACGTCTTCTTTCGCGTACACTCAAAATGTTCTCCGACTCACTTAATGAGAACTTATTTTCTTTGTCACTAATGTCACTATTACTGTATCACTATAATATCACTACAATTTTCAATTTCTCTTTCCTCTGGTTCACTTCCTTCACACTCACAGAATTCACTATCCTCGATATCGATTCTTATATGCTGAATTCCTTCACACTCACAGAATTCACTATCCTCGATATCGATTCTTATATGTTGAACTCGATTAATAAAAATCAACGTGTTTAATGTTCGATTTTTATTGTTTTTATCGCCAACGGCAACGTGTTAAAGCTCGTTCCTGCCGGTAGATTAAAAAGAAAACCAAGAAACTGTATTTTCACAGTAGTTTGACAAGTACGAGACGTTCAATGGTCGGCGCCTTTTTAGGTTTCTCACCCCCTCCGTGGTAACACGTTGTTTTTGCCCTCCTCTTTTTGTTTTGAAAGGGCAACCGACCATCTCGAGCTGATCGACTTACAAATCTACGAGCAGTTTCTTCTCGTTTTGCTCTTTCATCTTTGCCGGCAAGCATTTCCGAATGACCCCACCGATGGACCACCGTCGGCTGTAAAACTTTCATTTGTCTTGTCGCTCGGACTCGAAACTACCCTTCGAAGTTGTGAGAAATTTTTGACGATGATTGTTACATTTTATCCTTATGTATTTAAGGGTTGTACAAAATACATCCAATTAGTTCCAATTTGTTCCAACTTGTTTGAACTTGTGGAAGCTTGGTGCATACTATGCGGTTAACAAAGAGGAATTTAAAAATTCGGTACCTAAAAAAAGAAGAATTTTATGTCTCTATTTTCCATAGAAGACACTACTTTCACCTTTTCAAAACAGAAATCACTCGATTGTCTCATTTTTTAAAGACATTTCGAAATTGTCATTAGAAAACAAATAACTGTCTATTTTCATTATTAATACATAATTATGAATTGTAAAATCAATAATTATTCTATTATCCTAAATCGAGTTGATCTCATTGCAAACAGCGCATACCTTCGTCTATAGTAAAGAACCTGAAAAAGTGAAAATCAAGTTCTTCGTACCTTCAAACCCTTTTTATTATCCACGTATAAAAATTTCTAAGCTTTTACAAGCCACTTATCCTGTCAGTTATGGCTCCAAATACTAATTGCTAATATTCGAATATCTGTATCTTGTCTAAATCATCGCTGACAACATAGTTGAGTAACCAAAGCGAAAGAAAGGATGAATATTTCAAGAATCGAGGGAATTTATCCAATGGTTTCGTGCATCAGATTCCAGTATCGAGCTATCGAACGTTTCGGACGTGCACGTGGGCATGTATAGGGCGGTGAGAAAATTACAGAGCCGCGTCAGAGCTACCGACTGTTCGCGTCGGCGAACGTTAACCGGTAATTTCAAAGATCGAGAAACGCGGGCCTGATTAATGGCGCGACCATTTAATTTATTCATTCACCGTTGCAAGGAAGAACCGGACCACGAATCCTTGGTGGTCTAACGCGGCCAGCTGATGGGGCGTGCCGATGCCGCGATCCATCTTTCTTTCGACTATGTATCGTGTGTTCCACTTCACGATCCTACTCGCTCGCGGCGATTATATCGCGTTTTGCGCTGTTTCCACTTTCTTTTCTGTCTATTTCTTTATTATTCTTTCCTTTCTCTTTAAATCTTCCACGTAGGTAAAAGAAAGATAAATTCTCGCGCGATCGCGGAAGTGTTTCGTTAACATCTTCTTTTTAACGTTTTCTTTTTTTCCTTTTTCATCCAGAGAGTTAAATGTTCGTGTAATGTATCTGTACATGTAAAGGAATAGGGAAATTCCATGGAAGGAAGCGTGGATTGTAATTTGTCGCTTTGATAATTTTATTTTGGCGGGTAAAAGCTTGTGAATTCTTGGAACTTATCATAAGTGGATCACGACAATAAGAGCTTTAGATATTAGAACGAAATTCAAGAAAATGAGGAAATCAGGATCATAATTTCTCGTTTTAGTCATCTTATTCTATCGCCTAACTTGGGAATTGTCAAATACTCTTTTTGATTGCACCATTTTGCAAATAGCTGAGCGTAAGTTGCAATCGTATTATGTATAAAGTGAGTTGATTATAACGTGTGTGTATATTTAATAATGTAACGAGTGGATGAATTTTTAATAGTCAGTTGTATTAAAATTAGTATAGGTACAAGAGACACTGTATGCCACTTATAATCGTCGCTTGTTCAATGCTATTATGCCGATCGAAGAAAGGATAACAATAATTTCCTAGGGAACACGTTTATACATTTATATCGACGGACGTTACCACAAGAAGTTAAACTTCTTATGTAACTCAGGCTGAAGATTACAAGAAACAGCAGTAACGATCTGTCCCGATTTCATTTACCTCTAGACCTTGTAAACTAGAAAAATCGTTCGTATTCAAAGGCACAATAATATGATTGACCGCCATTTTCCCAATAATGAGCGAACCAATAAATTTCTTTCAAATTTTATATACATATAAAACAGATGTTTATCTAATACTAGGATTATCTACTAGGATTATTTCATGATTTTTGTAGACGCCATCATCGTAAAATATATCTTTCTTTCGTGTTATTCTAGTAGAAATATTAAAGACGTATGTTGAGATTTGTATGTACAGACTACGGGATAGATGAAGAATTTTTTCACTTTTTCTGCTTTGAATAAGTAACACAACGTCAGTTGTGGTAGCGAGTAAGAATGGAAGCTTTCTCAAAACGAGCACCAACCTAACCCAAGCAATAACCTAAATAATAATGAAAAATAATTGCATAAAATCTACTCTGTGTCTTTCTGAAATATGACCAAAGATATGTAAACAATTTTACACTTCTTAGTCCATGAGTATATAATAATTTCGTGTTCCAAATGGCACCTAAGGTGACGCTGTCGTTGCGATGCCTGCAAATGGGAATATCCCACTTGAAGATTCTTAGAATCTGGAACATAAATTCTAACTGAAACACAAACCAGTTCTTCGCGGGATAATTTTTATAACTTTATTTCACAAAATCAGGTGTACCTGCGATTGAGGTGAAACATAAAATGAAGGAAAACGGCACTACACGACCGCCAAGAAATTCTTTTTTTTCAAATCTCCCGCTGATGATTAAAGAGCCTCGAGAGGAAAGTTTCAGCGTCGAGTGCGAATTAACTGCGAACTACTCGCTAAGCTCCACTTTTGATCCCCTTCGGTAATTGCCTGCGTGGTAATTTTCCCTCAGTTGGAATATTACGTTGCGCAGGAAGCTGTTACCTTAATGGTCGCTTTTATCGTGGACACGTTTCTTCTTTCTTGTTTCTTTTGCTCCTCCCGTCCCACCTTCGAAACGGCGAATTTTTCGTGCGCGATCGCAAAATCTGCCGTGGAAATGTTATAAGCCGATACACCAACGATAAAATTCTACGCACGCGAGTTGCCTCGGCTAACACCGCGTTCCACTTTGTCGACAAATTGCCTCTGCTACTGGGCGTTCCTCGAGATACCACCAGTTTTCAAGATAAAACTCGAACGAGCTGAATGAATATTAAAATCGATTAAATTTCAGCCTTCAAACTGGGAAATAGGCAATATTTATGCTTCGAGATTATTGAAATTTTGCAAGATTCGAGATTGCGATAGTTTCAATGTATCCTACATAGAAATAAATTTTTGATTAAATGTGAATGAATTTCAGATAATCTACAGGAGAAACTAAAGATAACAGATTTCACACTTCGAGGTGAAAATAGGCAATTTCGATTATACACGACAGTTTCAATTTTATAAAATTTAAGCTTGTATTATTTTTATATTTAAATAGAAATTATAAATGTAGGAATGTTTATTATAAATTAACAGACAGCATTGCCACGTTCACTTTTCCTTTAACAAACCTTGGTAACGCTCACAACACTCCTTGACAACATTAACATATCTTAACAACGTTTATAAACAATCAGCCACGTCTTTCGCTAACGTCACACCATCCCACATAAATATTTAAGTAAATATAAAACACTGGAGATAAATGTCAAAATAAGAAAAATGTGTTGTTTGGAAAGAAATATTCTGCCAAAGTGACTAAATGACGCCGATTGGAAGTATTATAAAATTCGAGGGTGTTTCCAGGATATCTTGGATAAATACGAAGAATAATGTCCCTGTTATTCGCGAAGAAAATTAGGGAATGCAAAAAGGGCCCGGCCGATTCAATTTCGAGGGACCTCGCATAACGAGGGCCCCGAGGACCAAATTATGAGTCGGTGTTGTTATAATCTAATTTTGCACGGTGGCGCTGTTACGGGAATATTTGCGAGAGGCTAATTCACTGATTCACCTGGATCATCAATCTTGGTCAGACTGGCTGGGAAGAGACACCGAGTGTCCGGTGTGCTCTCGATCAAAGGAGTTTTTGCCAAAGCGATTGGAAAGGAATACACCGTGTTTAATATGCAATTTCCCTTGTCAGTGATTATCAAAGAAATTATCCAGTTCAAGATTGGAATGTGGTGAAATTATAAAAACTTGTCGAACAACCGTAATATGAACAATTAATTCTACTAATAATATTTCGGGATTAACAATTCTTTCTCGTACATTGTTTTCTGAATTCATGAAAAAATACTTCGATATCTTTCAGTACTAATTTTCAGAATATTTATTAGAATCAAAAGATAATTATTTCTAATCTTTTGATCAAAATATTAACCATATAATTTCAGATACATATTGGGCCAAAGTGCTAATTATTTGTTAAAAATATATTTGCATATAATGATATTCATCGTGTATTTTATAATTATATTTGAATTAAAGATGAGCGCAATTTTGAATTAAGAATTAGAATCAGAATTCTAAATTAATTATTAATTTAAGTGTTTTCATCAGACAATCAATTTTTTTCTTTTTATACGGAAGAAAGCTTAATTGAAACTTACCATCACGGTCGCCAAGTTTAGTTTCATCCTCGGGGTCGCGACCACGCAATAGTCTTGAGATCGCCGAGACACTTGGAGCGCTAGTTCGGTCGCAAATTCCTTCCTTTATCAATCTGTCGCGTATCTCCCACGAGAATATTCCCGGATTATCACGTTTGTACTCTTCGATTCTACTCTCTACTTCTGGTGTAGCTACTCTAGGTTTGCTGCCGCCAATCACGCCAGGCCTGATGCTTCCGGTTTCTTGGTAGCGGTTCAAAATTTTCGAAACACACCCATGAGATACTCTTAGCTGTCTATTTGAACAAACAAGCCACAAATTAATTTTTGAATTCATCATAATCGAGTTATCAACCTTGTTATACGTTGCTTCGTTAATCAGCGTTTCGTCAACATTGCAGTTCATTCCACCCCGGTTATTCTGAAAAGTTTGATAACCCGATCGTGAAAGTCGCACATTAGTTACAAATGAAGTGTTATTAGAACTTTCTTGAAATATTTCTTCGACACATGGCAAGGTTAAATATCTCAAGAAAGTCACGATAAGTTAAAACAGATGTAATATTTTTTAAAAAATAGAGCACAGTAAACGTCTCAAGAGAAGATATCTTTTTAAAAATCCTAAGAGGGATTTAAAAAGGGAAGTAGGACGAGATTTTAGTCTATAAATTTCGAATTGAGAAGATTATTGAGGTTTCCACCTCGAAATCACACAGGGTCTGACCCCAGCTGCAGCCATTTCCACAATTTTTAGTCGGATATGATTTGGTAAAGGTCTCCCATTTATGAAGACACCGCCAAGTTGGTTAACGCGTCCTTGACCTGGTATCGATCCCAAATCTGCAAAGAAGAACGCATAGAATTAAAAAAAAAGAACTTTAAGAAATCCATACTAAACTATCGTTTCATTTTACACTACGTTCCTAATCTATCAAATGCAATTCTAAAAAACGTTAGCTGCATTAAATAAATTAGAAAAGTCTCATCAATAGACTGTAAATTTTTACACGTCTATGTAAAGTGTAAAACGCAAAGTTATACATAAAATATCATAAATAAAATAAATAATATAAAACATTAGAAAATAAGACATTCTATTCAAATTTTATTTCTTCGTCCTCGATTTATCAATGTTTTAAGTATCTTATTAGTTTCCTTCAAAAATTTCATATTATCTCGATTTTCTTTCATCTTGGTTCCGTTCATTTCAAATTCAATCACACGTCGAGCATAGACATTTCTAACAAAAGAACTGTATTCTCTCTCTCCCCCTCTCTTATCATTTAAGACTACGAACATTGTCTCCCGAGACAGAAAGGATTCGCGGATCGAAGGTCGATTGCGAAATCGCGGAATTCTTTTGTGTTGTTCTTGCTCACGCGAACCAGCCGAGAAAACAGTTACTCGATGCAGAATAAAGAGAAACTCGGATCTATCGTTCCGCCTTCACCTCCACGTATTTCCTGTGTATTCCATCGGGGAAACAGGACGAAAGGGGAGACGCGATGGAAAAAAGAGAGGAAACCGACGAAGAAGGAGTTGCAATAGACTGGCGCGAGCAGTCACATAAATAACGATAAGGCCAATGAATCTAAAGGGTTTACGACGCACAACACTGATAGCGTGTAATTTGTCCAGTTCACCGTAATCTATGTCGCGCGATCGCGATCGGAAACAACTGCTTGCATTGCGATTTCTTTTCGTCGCGACTTTCTGACGCGTACTCTCTAACGCGCTTCATTTCTCTGACAGTTGCCTTCGATCACTTGAGACAGTCTTATTAATAAGTTAAAGCGCAAATTGGATAAAACTTGAAATATAAGTAATTATTTAATTGTTTGTATATTAATGGTATACTCCGTGATATTTGCAAGTGTATCAATAGGACAATATTTAAATTGGTAAATTCGCAACTAATTTTCGGGGAAAAAGTTTAAATCTTTTCTATAGGCATACGTTATTGACAAAAAGTTTGGAATCATTAAGTGTTCCAATAGAAGACGAAAATTTAAATAAAAAAATCAATTTAAAATATTAGAGAACTCTTCGGTAAAAATTTTGTCAAAATAGAAAATGTTCTCATTGATATTCGTAGTACTATCTTCAAATTGATAATAAAATTAGGAGTTGATTCTATGTAGATGCAATTGAGGAAGTAATTCCAAACAGTTGTCTGACCGTGAAATCTAGATCTACTTACATCAGTCAGCGAATCTTGCGCTATATTTGAATAAGTAGAGTTCTCACTGAATTGGATTGAATATTCTGGTCACATAGATCAAAGTGTTAAGAAATACACCATACATGTGTGACTCACTTTTGTGACACAGTAACGAGAGGAAAAACGAGGTGGCCGACGATGGAAGATCGCCGATGCGAGACACGAAGAAAAACGAATTATCATTATTATTGTCGTTCGTTTAATATTCCCAGATCCACTCACTTGGTAATTATCTATCTATCTAGCTACAGCAGGGAGCTGACATTGGAAAAAATCTTCACACGCTCGAGTAGACACTTCGATCGTAATTACATTTTTTTGTGCTGTTGACCACATTAGCAACCACACGATTTTTATCCTTTTCAATGGAAACTTCTTGTAATATCTACATATGTATTATGGGAAACATTTCTGATAAATCGTGAAGGATTCTAAGGAATCAACGTACGTCTGCGACTTTAACGACTTTTACTCTTAATTCTGACTCTGTTTAATGAATGTAAAATTGATGATACCAGTTAATGTTTCGTAAGGTAATATTTTACTGCGAACCTCTGCAAAAATCAATTTCCCTTTTCTGCGTTTTATTGAGCAAATTTTGTTTTAAAAAAGACTCTGAAGAATGTTTTTTTTTTACCAAGACTATTCGAAACATTACACTAAAGATAGTGATTCGTCTTTGTATAAATTTCTACACTATTTCTAAACATACTACTAAAGCATAAATATTGTTAAATATTAATAAAGCTGAGGGAAAACGCTGTAGGATTTTTTTATATTAAAATACCAAAGAAAAGTCGGAAGACACGGTTCTACAGTAAAATATTCTGTTAGGAACTTCTGACGAAACTTGATTTTTATATATTTAAAGACAATTATGTTTCTGGTAAATTTTTGAAATAAGGCGAAACTTTGAAAACATCCAATAAAGTGAATTAAGTTTCAAACGAATTATTACCATAATTATGAACAAAATATCGGAACAATAGAATGAAAGGAAAAGCGCACAAAGCGATAGATGAGGGTCACCTGTAAAAGGAAGCGGTCCTTTACGGGTAACGAAACTGCCGATTTTCTTCGCTTTCAATTTTTTCTAGCGCGTTAGAAATTCGTGAGTTTTTCGAGGGGATGGCGAGAAATCGCATACCTGATCCTTCCAAGCGGAAAACCCGCTGAAAAAGTTAATTGTTAAACAATGTTTCTAATATTGTTGATTAGAAATTTCCCACGGTGTTAGCTAGATCAGGTTACTTCGACGGGGAAAGAAGAGGAACTGAACCAAAGAATCGACGTTCACGTAACGAACCAACGAAGAAAAATGCACCAAGCAACCGGAAAAAAGGCGAAACGACGGTTTTGATTGCGCAGAATCGGTTGCATAAGTCGAGTTATGCATCGAGCGTACTCGACAACCGAAAAATGATGGGGATGGAAAAAACTAGTGTTCTTAATTCTTGGGCTGATTAAGTCAATTTTTCATAAGTGGATTTTGTTAAATTGTTTTATAGATGAATTTCAATTATTATTTAAGTTCTTTTATTACATCTTACTATTTGGATTATTATCTCTATTTTATAAAATTCAATGGCCAAAAAAATTATTCTGAAAAATATACGTTCTTGCTTACTAATGAAGGAATTCATTTTACGAATGCATCGCAACTTTTTTCTTCTTTAATTCTTGCGATTTAGGAAGAGTTGAGAAAGCTGGTGTTTGCTAATAGTTAGACCAATCGAAGCCATTGTTATTCAGTGAATTTTGTTAAATCCTTCTTTAGTTGAATTTCTATTACGTTCATTTATGCTGCTGCTCGATAATAAGAGATTAATTTTATGACGTGTTGAAACAGACGATGTCAGACTCAATTTAACGTTTGATCTTGATTCTACTTAAAGAATGTAGAATAATGTCCAGGAAATTTTCTCCACTTTTCTATTTCAAGTAAAACGAAGTTTTTAGTGCAACGAAATTCTCCGAGTTCTCTCTTAAATTTCCCCGATCACAACTTGCAATTCCAAGTCTGATATTCCACAAATCTCGCTAACGACTCCTCTAAACATTCCAACTGTTGTTCAGTTTCAATCTTGCTGTATTTGATTGATCGAAAATCTCTACGGCCACAAATCCTGTCTAGTTAAAATGTACTTATATTTTAAACATGGAAACAGAACTTTTAAAAAATGTCAGTCTAATATTTCTCTTGGTGTTGAAAAATGATCCACAAAATGTTTTATAATAAAGTATATCTTTTTTTAGGGAATATAAAGTTTATTGAGTCCAAAAATACAGTTTTAGGTACATATCCACAATAAACGGTAAATTTTTGTAATGGTATATTAGGCAAAATTACCGATACGCAGCGGTACGACGTAGCCATGCTGTATTATGTGTCGGCGCTTTACACTTTTCGTTGTATAATACAATTTTTGGGTTTAAGCCGCTGAGGAGCGCAGCTTTTTTATTTTTTTTTATTTTTTTCTGTCCTGAAAACTTGGTCGCAAAACAGGATGCTTCGGTGTAATAAAGTATATCTCACGTGAGTTTCGTGAAAAGAAATTTACAATTTAGGTTACTTCCCATAGACTTTTTTAGGTAGATCAGTAGTTTCTTTAGAACTTTATAGAATTTATTAGTAAGAAAAATGTTCAATACAACATTTTACTAAGAAAAATTATAAATTGAAAAATGAATTTACAGATAGCTGGAAGACAATTGTAAGTAACGATGAATGCTATATCGAATGAATAATATATAGAAATTTCAATTGAAACAATTGACTGTATTCCTTTCAGAGAATTTTTCGAACAATTTAACACTTTAGTTGAAAATAAGAAGAAAATTATGAATGACGAAGGAAGCTAGCCAAATTGGAATTTGATGCGTTTATGGGAAATTGACGAGTTGATTTATCAATTCACTCGTAACTCTATTGCCATTGAAATCGTTCTTGCAATTAATTTTCAATAAAGGAAGCAGGATTTCCGAGAAATATAAATTGCCAGGGAACACCAGCTTTTACTTCTCGCGGCTGCCCGCGTGTTTCAACATTCTATAAAATAATAAACGATTACCGATGGGACGTACGCGTAATTGCGAAAACGCATCCGCAACATTATTAATCTCCCAGGAATGTTTAATTACACGTTACGCGCCCGCTAAACGCTTCCATTTTGCATACAAGCCGCGGGAGTACGATTCGGTGACTAATCGTTGCATGCAATTAAACACCGTGCGTAATACCAGACAGTGACAAATGATCGGCTACTGTCCAAGCAAATGACAAACAAGAATGCGAAATTCACAAGCAACCTCTTTATTTGCATCCTGATGGTACATATTGTATAATACTTTTCTTTCTCGGCGCATTTGATTGCTTTGGGCGGATAGTTTATGCATCTGTAGAAAATTTAAGACGCGAAAATACATAGAATACGTCGTAATTTGCAGAGGATACGAAATATTCAAAGTATAGTATACACTATAATATTTAATAGAAAAATGTGAAAGCAATCTCCGCTTAGATTTCCTTATTTTAATTACATTCATGAAAGCATCAAATTGCGTAAACACCTGCAGTCCAGTTATAGTTAGTTACATAGAATTCTGTATATCGATTTCTATTTTATTGCAGATTACATTTCTGTTCTTTGATTAATTACAGTTAATTCGAAACTCTCGTGAGATTCGAGATTGGACGCCAGGATGATCAAATGGGAGGTTCACCGCGTGGAAAAGTATGAAAATTTACGAAGCTATGAACGAGAGACGGAAAGTTTATTTTTGAAAGTTTCGAGGAGAGCAGCTCGTGAATTCCTCCGCATCGGCAATTTTCTGAGCACGAAGGCCAACAATGCCGGACAAGTTTGACGATTACACGGTCCATTTTCGATTTCTCGACATAAGCAGCCAGGGGAAGAAATTTTCTGGTGAATCCCGAACGACTTTCTAATTACCTCATAGGTAACTGACATAAACTCGAGTCACGGACACGTACAAGTTTGTAACAGACATTCATGGCAAAATAAAAATCAGTTTTTAAAAATAATTTAGTTAAAAAAAAAAAGTAAGAAATACAATACAATAAAATATACTGAAGCTATGAACTTCAATTAAATACTGAACGAATTATTAATTGTAATCTTCGAACAATTCTTTTTGTTCTCATTCCGAATAATTATGATAGTAAGTTTATCTTCAAAGTGTAAAGCTAAAGACTTAAATGTAGGAATAATGTTCAAAGAATACTCAGGCTCACTGAAGATTTCTTTTAGCGAAAGAAAAAAATGGTTGAAGGCGCGTAAAATCGTAAAACGACAAGAAGTATTTGTGAGCGACGGCAAACCCGTCAAGAGATATATTTCATTATTTATGGCGGTCATTAATGGTACTGTTCCGGTTTTCTTGAGTCAGGTAAAGTTATATATCAATGCTCGTTCAATGTCTTACAGGACATCCGAGTCCGGAAGATCTTTTTTGTGAATGGTAAGATTGTTGTCTACAATGCATCTCGATTGCATAATACTAATCTAACTTTGGGACGACTTTGTATATCTCAACTGTTGCACGAATCTCTTAGAAATGTTTTTAATATCTTCACTCGATCATCTTTTTAGTTATCTATTCATTTTACTAAATTTTTATAATTAACTCCAATCAAAGTATGCTTCGCTAGCATCCTTAATTTTCACTTCTACGTACTTTTTTAACGCTGGAAATCCTTTTACGATACCTCAAGGGGAATAGACGAGAAATAATTTTGAGAAAATCGCTTATCTTCTTTTGAAAATCAAAAATTCACAAACAATGATATTTGTTAAAGAAAATAATAATCTTCGATGATTCGAGAGTCGAGATAATCCGATTCTTTTTCCGAGTATTAGAGGAATTTTTCGTTTCAACAACTACCTCCAAATTTATTAATACCCTTGTGCGCGCTAAAATTTATCTTATCCAAACTTCAGGGGAAACTGTTGATGAACATCTTACCTTGAAAAGGGTATCCAGTAAAACAAGGTCGCATCATTGAAAAGTTTGTTGTCACCGTCATCTCAGCGCGGTTGCGCCTCCTCTCATGAAACCCAACAAAATTTCTCCCTCCACTGTTCCTGGCTGCGCAGCAGCATTCACAAAAATTAAAAACTGTATCACATGGCAATCGAACGAACACAGTGTATCCCACTGAACCTCCAGTTTTGCTGGAGCTGACGAACTATCACTCAAAATCCGAGTTCGTACGTATCCTCACCGTCGATCAGGATCAACCAGACACCACTATAGTTCTTCTACGGTTGGGCTAGACCTGGACAGGTCGGTTCTCTGATCCTGACTAGTCTTCTGAACCACTCGCCACTGGGATAACTAACGCTTGGCCACTCCCATTCAGGTCTTCTTGAAGGTAGACGATAGTGGGGAAACTTTGTGGCCACCAGTCGGCTGCTCTCAGCTCGACACCGAGGAAAACGTGCTCGAGCCGCTTTCATATCTGTTTCTCAGCAATCGTCGACCAATCCATGCTTTCACAGGCTTTACTGGTCGCGCCCCTGAAGGCACGCCCAGTAACGTAACAGCGAAAATCAACGGGGAAGGACTGTGGAGACCATGCTGTCTTTCAGAACGCTGCTCCTTTTTCAGATATCTCGTGGTGGGGGCAGATTCGATGAAATGACGGAGGTTTGGACAATGTTTGGTTGATGCGAGAGGGTGGACGGAGTTTCTGTGCATTTTATAGCAGGATGATTGATGCGAGGGTGGGTTTTAAGGGATGCGACATTTTGGGGATGGAAATTCCTTGAGATAGAGGCGAATGTGTGAACTTTTATACGAAATCACTGAGCGATAATTGGTGGAAAATGAGAATGAAAGTAATTGGCCAGTCAGTAGTAGGGAGTGGTTTGTGGAAATCGATAGATTCCAAGATGAAAGTTTGGAGAATGTTCGAGGGTGGTTTTGTAAAGGGTTTATATTTACATCATTACAGGTAAAAGGGACGTTTCTTAGAATAAAGGAAAACCTGTAGATTCTAATTCGACACAGTCAACATAGGAATTAGAAGGTTTCCATTTCAATTTGTAGCGGCACAGAAGTCAGAGGATGTTGTTATTTTGCCTCGGGATATTGATACCTCCTTGATCCATGAAAAGTAACGATAAATAAACTCCGAGCAAGACAATGTCGCCGCTACATGCAACCGTCGAACAAAGACGAATTTGAATTTTTCGACTCTCATACAGTCGCATACAGTCAGTTGTCGATCAGGTATTAACAGTTCTTAACGGGTATAATACGAGTTTCACGAGTTATACGAGTTATCGAGTTATCCGCGAGTGATCATACACTGTCTTTGCGAATACGTTGTACGAGCGTCTCTCGACATTTATTGCAAATATATTTGGCGGGTTGCACCAGCAATTTCACGTTTCCATTTTATCAATCCCTCTCCACACCATCCACCACAAATTTATAAAGGATTGAAATTTCTATGGGAACCAAGAACGAACATTTGTGAAGGCCATCTTTCTTCGGGTATGTTTTGGTAGGGGTGGATTCGTTGCGCGGAACAAGGGTTACAAACACTGGATTTGTAGACTAGATCGATTTTTATTGGACCAAATCGTAGAGCGAGTTCTAGCAGAGTAGATTAGATTTCTCGTATCAAGAAGAATTTTTAAATACCGAAAAAGTACATATTTTCATAGACAAAAGTTTGGAATTCTATAGCGAAAATGAGTAGCAAGTCTAATAAACGAAGAAATCTCGATAAATTTCCTGTTCCTGGCCATATGCGAATTCACGGATGAGAGATTAGAAGGAAAAATTTTCGAAGTCGTCGCGAGAGCTGAGCAGCCCAGTCGACCGCGAACAAGTTAAGCAAGCGACGAGCGCAAATAACGCGATTCGCTTTAAGTCGTTCTCTAACCGGGGGTGTCGAGTGTTAACGCATGATCAAAGATCAACGGCTACTAACTTTCGCTTTTTAGGCCCACCATTTTTTTTGCAACCGGCGAGGAAATGACGATGCTCCGCTCGAAACAGGACGTGACACCCGATGTTCACGGTAAGAAGTTTAATTGAATCAAAAAGTCTTTCCCCTTTTTTCTCTTTTCATCATCAGACGATTAAATCAAAGATTTATAACGATCATAACGATTAAATGAAAGAAATATCATTTCTTTACTATAAAAGACATTACCTGTTTCGATTGATACTTTTACGCGGTGATTAAACTAAGTCAAAATCTTCAAAATGTTAAGCCAAATATCTTCGATCATTTTCCATCTCCTTATTTCAACTGATGGTTTTTAATATTTCACGATAAAACAATAATTTTGTATATAGTCGAAGATATCGCACTCCGTAATTTGAAACTTCGCACTCCAATTAAACTAAACCCTCAGATTAACCCTACACCCTTAAATTGAACTAAGTCCTCAGAGAACCTAATCCTAACCCCTAACCCTAACCCTAACCCTAATCTAAATATTTTTATATCACTATCAATCTCTTTATCCCAAGTAATAGTTCCAAACAAATGGAATCGATAATGTAATTATAAAATAAAAGAAATAAAACTTTTATATGGTGAAAGATACGCCTTCTGCTGGTCAAAAGTACTGTATTGTACTTGGACTAAATTCCAATTCTCACAGATGCAACCTAAACATCTTGAACTCACCCTAAAGAGATCCATCTTTAAGTCAAATGATGGTTAACGTTTCCTTCAATTATTCCAAAGCGTAGCGTCGATTCGTTCCGTGAAAAATGTCTAACATGGACACAGTAGACTTTCAGGGAAAATCCAGAAAAAAGAGTTCATTGTTCTAGGGGAGAAGAGGAGAGGAGGGTCTTGCTCGGTCGCTGATGTCCCATCAATGTTTATTATCGTTGGTGTTTGTGCACACCGTACGTTCCGAAGCATGAGAATGACCAAACAGAAGGCACACCGAGCGTATTGTGAGGGGGTGGAAAAGCGGAAGAAAACTAGCGGAGGACCACCCGGTGTGGCGTCCTGGCCAAAGTAATATGGCGTTACTTTTAACAGAGCTGCCTGTTCGACGGTATCCCGCGGCGAGGACAAAACAAACTCCCTAATGTCTTCATGCTACTCATCGCGGACCATCCTCCATCGGGGATGCAGGAGAAAGAGAAAGATGAGAGAGAAACTCTCCTCTCAACAGCCCTTGTCCAGTGCGTTGCAGCCAGTTGGTAGCTGCTCGAGGATTACCGCACCGAGAGGAACGCTGAAGATGCTCATCCAAGGTTGCGACGAGATCGTCACGGTATCGTCGGAATATCGTTGATGGCCAGAGCGTGAAGAGAGGAGAATTCAGCGGGGGATGGATGAAGATGTAATTGATTTACGGGGATGCCTTTGGGCCACTTTTGCTTGTTTGTTTTCGGGCTGTCAGCGGTGACAAGAGGCGTCCTTTTGAACGCCTTCCCTTGTTCACTAAATTTTCGAATGAGGTATGGAGATTAGAGGGAGGATTGAACAGAGGCGAAAGACCAGAGATCGTTCACGACCATTTGCCCTTGTTTTAGGTGTTTTGGAGGTTGAGCAACTTTTGGAACTTGAGAACCTTGAGGAACTTCTGCAGGTTGAGCAGCTTCTCAACTAACTACTGAAGATAATAGATGCCTTTTTATTATTGTATGTTATATGTGTTTCCTTTATTATTAAAGTCATTCGTATTTCTATAAATGAACATATGGAAGTGGTTCGTGAATTCGTCGTTGTGAAATAAAATTAAGAAATCAATAAAAACTAAAATTGATGAATCTGGTTTCTGGCTCTGATCGACCCCCCTTAACCTTAGGCCACCAGCGAAAACACAGGACTTAGGGAGTCCAAATAAAAAGTCTCTCTAATCCTCCCAGTCCAAATCTCTGTCCTAGATCATCCCATGCTGGACACCTGTCACACCTTCTTTCTCATTGTCAAATTCCTTATCGCTCGTTATCATCGCGTATAGCATCGTCCGAAAAAACCTCTGGCACCAGTGTGTAACCGATCCTGACATAATATCGTGAGCAAAAAACAGGAGGTTCGGCTGACGTAAGTGTGAAACAGCGGTGCGAGAGATACGTATCTGGTCTCATGGCTCGCCATGAAAAGGGGGCGTAGTCAGGAACCCGCAAATAAATGCAAATTGCTTGAGACCTGCGATCCGCCCACCTGACAACGAACTCAACAGCCCCGGAACACCGTTACGCCGTAAATAATCCACCCCCTTCGAGCATCGAATCCCTTCCTCTTCGTGCATTCTCGTTACTTTTCCTCTTCCTCTTCCTCTTCTCCTTCGCCCTTTCCTCGCGCCTCTCTTCCACAGCACCGCCATTCGTCGCAAAGGGCTCGATGTGTAAATAGGGGATCGTAAATATCTGGCAAGGCGGCATAATGGTTCCACATGAAGATGCGGTTCGATGCCGGAGACCGTAAATCATCTTGGGTTTCCGAGGTACTTCCGTGCAATCGGTTCTATGATGATCTAAGAAATTGCGGTTTTCGAGCTTTCAGTGTTCATGGTTTTCGAGACTTTTATTGTTTGAGTGACTCGATTCTGGCTAATATTGGCGACTGTTTACAGTCGAGTATTGTACAATGAATGAATAGGAGATGGAGGGCCGAAAAGAAGGCAAGGAGGACTACGAAAGTTAATATGTTTGAGGCTTTTGTAGAATTCTAAATTACGCGAAGGAACAAGGTAGAGGTGTAAAGTAAAGACCTGAGTTTTAATGGGGAATCGGGGATGCAATAAAATACTTGTGACGAGAAGAGGTGGGGGAAAAGTTTCATTGAATGTACTAGATATAATGCGTAATTCTTATAATTACAACTCTACTATGACGTGATATTAAAGGGTAATTATACCTGCATTTTTTTGTACTTTTAATGTACACTTTTAATTTGAATTTTTGTATAAACAATATATGAAATCGTTAAATAAAATCATTACCGCAAAATATAATTAACTACTTAAATAATTTTTAGACTTCTTTGTTTTTTAAGTAGTGAATATTAGTCCTGGATACTTGGAAAATTGCGCGGTGGACAGAGTAGAGGTTGGTTTGTTCGAGTGCGATGGAAACGTATAGCTCGCTGTGGCGCGCGAGGTTGGCTAAGTGTTAACTACAAATCCTAATCCACAAGTACATCAGAACCTTAACTATCGTTTGAAGTTAAAATTCGCTAATTTTTGATGCAACAGATACAGTTAATATCTCTTGTGTTAGAAAATATAAACCAACTTTACCATTTGTAATTCAATAAAATTTGGAAAAGGTGATATTCTTTTATCAAGCAAGTGATATTTCAGGCAAATCCTATAAGTTGATTTGAAAAAAAGAAGGAGGAGACGTAATTAAAGGAGTGATATAGAGTTATAGCCTGATGTCCGAAAGATAATCGAAGGAAGAATTGGTCAGGCAAAGGTGGCTGGTTCCTTTGACCAAGCTACTCTGGCCGCTATCGAAATTTTTCACGGAACACAATAAGATCGATCTCGACACGGAGGACCACGCAGCACCTTCCAAAGGGAGTTGATTTTTTGCCAGCAAATAACCCGACTGTCGAGGATTCTTTGTCGGTCCACAAGAATGGATTTCAATGCGATTTTGACGAGGATGTTGACAGATTCGCAACAGCAGAACCGGAGGGGTTCTCTAGACCGTATTGTCAAGATTCTGTCGATTCCACTTGTGTAAAACATTCTAAGTTGTTTTCTAAGATTTTATACTTTTATACATTCCATTGAATATTACATATAGATTACTGCATATTAATATTTTGATACTAATGTCACGTTCCTGTACCGTTCGTCAACCGAATAATTACCATTCGAAGAGTTAGTTATCATTTTGTCAACCGAAGAATTACCATTTTATCAACCGAAGAATTTCATATCAGTCAGTCTGTCAGTCAATTGTCAATATCGAAATCGAGTAAGATTTGAATAAATCATTACATATTGTTAATTTACTTTCGAACAACTTTAATCTTCTCCCGTGCCAGTATTCCAGCACATAGCAAGTTGGCCGAAAGTGGAACTTATTGCCAGTTGCATTAAACGTCTGTTAACGCTACCTTCTCGTCGGCAACTAAATGTTAAACTTTTTTTTATTAAAATAATAAATTATTCGTTCATTAAAATAGTAAGATGTAATAATTTGTTAGATGTTATATATGGTTCACGATATAATTCGTAAAATCTCTGATTCTATTTTAATAAAGATAAAAATTCACAAAATCTTACGCATTGTATCCGTAGCGGCAACAAGCGGACGGTGCTTTACTTTGCATCGGAACGACAAATTTGCGAGCGAAACAGTACATATAAGTTACAGTCAGTTGTCGATCAGTTATGTAGCGGCATGCGAATAGGATAATTCAAATCCTGTTGTTGTTTTGACTTTGGTGTATCAAGACCGTTAGGTCACAAGTATTGTAAGGAGTAATGCAAACGCAAATTTTCAAATTTTCCGGCTGTCTCCCGACTAGTATAAATAAACAGACGCAATCATTTTTTTTTTATTTATTTATTTACATTTTACAATTTGTCCAGTAGGACATTTGGTAAAATATTATAGCCTAGTGATATAGTAATATAACATGTGATTGGCTACCCCCAGTGGGATACCAAGACGCATGCGCTAGAGAGTTCATCTAACAGAGTCGAAGAGTTTTGACGTATAAACAGGCATCGCAGTGATCTACAAAGTTTCTCCGAGTATATACCGGGTATTTCTTCCGTGTCTTAAACTTGTACTAGGAGACTAACAATTCGTCTGTAATTAATCTATTTATTCGAAAATATATTTAACGGATTGCGACGGCAATAATTCGCTTTCGTTATTTCGCATTGGTGACCCCGACGTGATCTACAGATAGACAGACTGGTCGTCGTAGTAGCTCTCTGGTGTTCTGGATCAGTCATGTCAAAATGACTTTTCCAATAACTTCTTTCTTCGATAAGACAAATTCGACAACAAAGCAAACAAGCTGATCGATAAGTGAAAACAGTTTACCATTTCAAAAAAGGAGTAGAGGATGAAAAAGTCGTTTCTTTAAATGCGCGACAACTAGCGACAGGAGTCGTGCCAACATCACAGCAGCAGCCCTTAAATTTTTTGCATCTTCCAGTTCCCGTCACGATAAACTAAAAGCAACCCCGTCAGGGATGTTGACGGGTGGCCAGCGGGATATCCTATAAACCAGAAAACTTCCACCAAGTACGAGCTGAAAAAGCTCCTGGAAGTTTGAGCCAGAAGGCGAGTCTAGACTGCGTTAAAGCGTAACTTTTGGCCACTTCTCGTCACAGACTGTCATGTTCATCGTCTAGAAAATTATACAAGTCTCTTCTTACCGCACAATGGCGTATCAAAAATATTTCGGAAATATTTCAAAAGATATCCAATTTGTATAATAAAAATGTAATTTGTATAGAATATTCTAAGAAGTTGGGAATGTTTATTGACCAGGATTTATCCTTTTCCAATATCTTTTGAATATCTCCTCTATGATATTGGGTTCGACAAATATTCTAATTTCAGATAGACCTATTTGGGAAAACCCTATTACCATTGTTTTATGACCCGTAGAATATTTGATTCTCTGTAAATTTTACACTTCTTCCATGATTCTTGTATATTATAATAAATATATATAAATAAATATAATATAATAAATATAAATAAATAAATATATAAATAAATTCTACAATATATAATATTGTCTATTATTTTTCTATAGCCATTCCATAATTTTCTATTGTAGTCATAGGACGATTTGAATCGAGAGTGACTCATATTATTATTTTGCTTCGGAGTATCAACGTCGTTACGTGAAACCGTCAATCGGAGTCGAATATGACCCCCGGTCACTATAAATAGACGAACATGCTCTCTATGACGATTATTAATCGTAATATACTAACTCTGTATTCTGTACTTAGAGCAATTTTTAATATATCTGTTTATCACAAGTATTTACTCGTCTCGTCATTAAATAAATCAACACGTTTGATATCCATCACACTATAATTCTTCTATTACAGTTTCATGTAAAATCGGATATTTAATTTGAGATTGAATGCCTGTCACAAATTTTCAAATGTTCTAATATTCCTCGCGCGTGATCCATCACAACACTTGTGCTCTAAATCCAATCTATTTGCTCTTTAATTTTTCATTCTTTTATTTGTAATCACTCGTCAATATCCATAACATTTCCATACCAGTGGACTTGTAGACATCCAGCTCGCAGGATGTTGAAAGACTACGGAGGAAAAGAAGGAAGGAAGGAAGAAAGGAAGGAAGGCACTTTATAAACGTCCTGCAGGTCGAGTTCCAGGTGCAATCGTAAATCTGACGCAGCTCGAATCGGCCATTGTGCGCAAATATTTTGCCATGAAGAAGGACGAACTAAAGCATAATAGCTATACAAGGATGGCCGTAAAGTCATCATTCCTGATATACGACTCCGGGAGTCAGACTCTGATCATCCAGCTTCGAGATCCAACGCCAGGTTTTAACGCATTATTACCACGTTATTACGAGCAGCTCGACCTCGACGACAATCGAGAAAACCGGCCGGCGATTTATAAAATTCCTCGTGGCCAGCCTGCTTGCGAAACCTAGTTGAAAACTAGCGGCGCGGAAGAGTTAGGACGTAAATATTCCTCGTTAAAATTGGACCTTCCGGACGTTATTCGATGGAAATAGATCGATTTCGTGGAATTTCTTCGAGATTTAACACTAGAGCTACGAGAAGAGTATGAAATTTTACTACCAGACGAATCAAATATAGAAGCACGTATATTTTGTAAAAATGCATCGTTCTAAATGTGTAAAATTTCTATGAAACATCAAAAATTGCTAGGTATAATTTTAATATTTATTTTTTTAGAAATCAAAAAAGTATTTAATTAGTACTTAATTTTAAAAGTATTTTAGAAAGTAGTTTAGAAAGTATTTCAAAAGTATTTTAGAAAGTATCTAATTTTAAAGAAATCAGAAAGATACGTTGAAATGTTTCTATTTTGAAATATCGAAAGGAATTTTACATAGTAGAAATCGACGATTTCGGGAAGCACCTTCGAAATTTGAGACTAGAGCTACTGACGATTACGAGATAAGGTTTATATAAAAGAGGAACAAGTTATCATCCATATATTTTATAAAAATGTACTATTGTACGCGAATAATTTGCAACTTGACTACTAAGGAAAGGAAAGAATAAAAGTAGAATAAAATTTGTACCTTTTGGATCAAGATAATAGAAAATAAAATAATTACAAAAATATTCTCTGGATTTTATTTCTTTTCAAGTTATTCGATGTTGATGTAATAAATAACAAGTGAATCTGGTCGTTATTGGTCTCCAATAGAAGTTTCTAAATGCATCGATTTGCCGGATTCTCTTCGCACCATCGATTCGGTGAAATCTTCTCACTGTTTGCTATATAGCTAGAAAAATCTGGCGTTTCTTTCGGTTTCTGTAAACCCATAATCATTGATCCTACTAATTACAATTTCTACGATGAATTTCTTATTCACCAGCTTCTTTTTTCACTCGCGTATTTCCTTTCTCTTGTACCTACCTTACCAGACGAATATGCAAATCGAACACTAATATGCAAACACACGATAGCAAGCTGTCTTTCTATTTAATCAATAATTCATGTGAATATTTGTAAATAATTTTCTTGCGAACTATACACTTTCTTGAATTTCATTTAAAAAAAAGAAAGATAGCTCCCCGATGGTTTACTTTCGATCGAAATTTTCAACACGAAATAATATTTCAACAAAATCAGAAAAACGAAGAAATTAAAATTTTCTAATTTTTGAGAAAAGCAACATTTTTTTCAAACGAAGAACAGACATTATCAGAAAATTTTCCAATAAATAATTCTTGACTGAAATCTTCGGCGCGAAAAATAATTCGACAAATAAGGGGAAACGGAAAATTGAATTTTCTGATTTTTAAGAAAAGAAAAACGTTCTTCACGGGTAAGAAGACGCTCTGGTTTCGAGCACGTGACGGGCATCCTGTCAGGACTTTGTTTCCTTGAAACGGAACGTTGTGTAGGTAGTAAAATTGCATCATAAGTCATAAGATAGTAAACTCATAAATATTTGTCATCATCGCTCATAATTCTCATTGTTGTCGATGAACTGGTCGATGTTCGGCCTCTGAAAAAAGGGGCTAGCCCTTTTCAAGTCGAATGAAAAAATCTGACAGAAGGAAAATAGCCGCAACGCGACTGAAACATTACGAAGAAAAAAAAAATCATGGTACCTGATCTTCTTGTCTTTTTCTTGCCATTCCATTTTGACCTCTGTATCTTCTGAAAATTTACGATTCTAATTTTTTGCTCTCGTGCTTGACTCTTGAAACGTGGCAGCTACCATAAGTTGTTCGAACCATTTTTATACTTTGCAAACCCTTCCAGATCTCGTTTCAAAAGCAAAAACACATTGCCGTTGAAATCGCTTAACGTTTCAGGCTTCTGTATTTCTTTTTTTTTTCTAAAGAAGCTATTCTTTAGTTTAAATTACCGATAACTAACGATTCAATTTTCGTGCTACTACTTATCATTAGATTATCATCTCATTAAGCATAAATAAATAAATACAAACGCTATACAAACGTTATTCGTTGTGTATTTATTGCACAGAATAAATGGAAATATTATCTCGCAATTATCCGTCTGAAAGGATCACAAACATATCTACATAGATTAACATTAGCTAACCATATCAAAATATATCACACGCAATGTTATTCCCTTTTCTACCAATCAAGAATAGTGACTGCACAAATAATGTACCAACAGCCTGAAGCTCCACTCATCTCTATTAACAAAAGAATCCTATTTCCAAAAAGAAAACCACCTCACACTCTGTCAAACGTTATTAACGTTGCGAGATTTGTTCAGTTCCTGTATACAGCTTCGATACTCGTTATCGACGCTCGTTAATCAGCAATTACCACGTCACTCCCGTTACACGCCGCTCTCTGTACGAGGATAATCGACACCGATCGAGAATAGGACGAACACCATGAAAGGAAGAAGCAATTTTACTGGAAGGGTCGGAATTGTCTTCCGGCTTCGATGAAGAAAATTCGCTCACCATCTTCGCCATTTTTCTTTCCATCGCTATCGAGGCTCGTCCAAACGATCGTTAAGCGAAACATCGAGGCTGCGTGAATCGGCTTCTTCGCTGGTTCAGATCGTAGGCGTTGCCACGGATCAATCTATCGATCTATTTTCCATGAAATTCATCCGGTCGGGAATTATCGTTTCGACTGAACCGTGAGAAAGATCCTTTCGATAAAGAGTTGCTAAGTGACTGCTAGTTTTTAGCCACAAGTTTTTGCAACCGTGTTGTAGGTGTGATAAACGGCTCCGATACGGGTTTTTCTTCAAGTGGTAATTAATTTTTTCAAATATTCGTGCATTTCGAAATTTCCTATTATTTATTATCTTTCTTCGTATCGTATCTTTATTCCTGCCGGTTTTTAGTTTTCGTTTACAAAACTCGTAAAAGCAGTTTCTGCAGAAACTGTAACGATTTGAAATAAAGATCAGAAATCGCAAAATATATATGAACAAATTTTCTTTAGAAGACCATAGTTTCAATATTAAGTATCGGTCAATACGATACACAAAAAGAGTCTTACAAAATTGGAAACATCTCATTCTTCGACAACTCATGGCGCCTAATAAATTCCTCTGCAAGTGACTCAAAGTTAAACGAAAGAAACCTGCGCTATAACTTGTTCTCTCTAGAATATGTTAACTATTCTGATAAGTTCTCGGGAATCAAGAAATTCAACAGTACGTAAGACGTTAATTTCTCAACGAGCACGGTTTGATAAACGGCTCGCGTCGTCGAGGAACGATGTCGAAGAATCATACACGTGACGGATTCACCGGTGAACGTTGCAGAACAGGTTAATCGAAAATTAATATCGCGTAAAGTCCGGGACGGAAATGGCCACGGGCAGGCCTTCTCTGACGATTAAACATTATTATAGCGGATAACGTAGCAATTATCGTTTTTGTCGGAGCAGCGGATACTTTGTGACGTACCGTCGTAACGCGTATCCACGGTTGCCGCAATGAAACGTTTCTTGCCCGCCGGAGAAAACAGTGAATCGCGTCAAACCGTGCACCCCGAGACGCTCGTTTAATTAGATATCACCCCAGAGTGAGCAATAAGAAAAACAAGAGTTTATTCCAACGAATGAGCGTTGTATCCAGACTACGAATTTTCATGCATTAATATAGGGATTTGAAAGTGAAAAATTATACAAAATGCACATAATATGAAAAAATATAGAAAATTCATACCCAAAGTATGTATAATAATGATATACATAATAAAACGATTTTATATCGAGTCTGTATTTTTTAAATTACGTTCTTAAAAATATAAATCTGCTTATGGATATCCACTTTAATTATATACTGCTGACAATGAGTGGAATGCATAGGATTTTCTAATCGAAGATGTTTGCTGATTTCGTCGAATGGCAGATGTGGAATGATTACGTAAATTGATGGAAATCTAGAAGAATTATTGCGTAAACCGTGTTTAATGAGCTGTATTATTCTAGCTTTATGGAGTGTGGTACTTTATACGTTTCTTTGTTAAGAATACAGAGTGAAGAATTTGGCGTTGCACTTGTCAATTTAATAATCATTAAATACGAGAGAATTGGGTTGTGGAAGATTACGTCTAATCGGAGGTTTGCAAATAATACTGGTGTCTTGATCTTGTAAAGTCCATGATTTAGAAATCCAACGTAGAATTCACTCCAATATTTAAAATCGATTTCTATCAATTTTAAAATCTCGGAAATCTAATGCACCGATCCCTGTATAACACAATTCCTAATCGCATTGCCAGAAAATGTCTAACTCTACGAAGTTCACGAATGTTGCGAGATTCGAAACTCTAATGGTCCGATTTGTATGAACTTGGAAACACCGTGAAATGATCAACTGTGACCGCTGTATTCTGAAAATATCTCCAACTCCGATCTTATAAATTTCACGACAACATTAATTTTCCAAATAGCGATTACTATCTCTAACATTCCAAATTCTACAAATTTTTTATCATAAAAAGATCCCCAAACAAAGATTCCCGACACGAAAGCTAACACTCAATGGAACATTTCGTTCAACGCTTCTGAGAGAGGGAACTCTCCGAGTTCCTCCACCCTTATTCTAATCTTAACCCCCTTTAGTCACGCCTTTTTCCTTCTGTTCCCTCCAGAATAGTCGCGTTTCCATCCAAGTCGCTCGGCGGTCTGTCAACGCGCCCATATGTTTTTTTTTTTCCTGTCTCGCTGACTCGAAATTCCATCGACGACGCGACTCGAGCCGCGTGGAACCGCGTCGAGGAAGTTCACGGACCACCTGCTGGCGTGGTGACTTTGATCCACATTCCCGCTGGACACTCGCTGACTCGGACGTTGAGTAATCGTGTGTTACGTCACCGGTCGCGAAATTACAGCCACGATCGATCTCGCTAATCGCCAGCAACACATCGACGCGGTCATCGAGCACGAGGATACGGTCATTAGTCGAAGGAATATGTAGGCAGTTGATGAAGTATTGGGATCTTTACAGGTGACGTAAGAGGCGATTAAAGGAAATTTCTGTCGACGATAGATCGATGGAAATGCTGATACTTTTGATGAGTTTATCTTCTGGGAAGATTAATGTGTATGTGTTGCGTGTGTGTGTTTTTAGAGAATTACTTTTATACTGTTCTGTTACTTTTGATAGTTTGGAATGGCCTGGGATAGCCTTTATCAGATATACTTTTTAGTTGTCATGATACGCTTCGAGTATTATTTTGTACCAACAGAATAAATCAGTATTTTTTTTTTACAATTTTGATAGAGAATTAAATAAATCAAAATATTATTTCTTTATTATATTCTGCTAAAATTATTTTGGGAGTATAATTCGGAATAGTTAAGCTTCAACGTTTTGAAGCTCTTAAATCGCTTCTAGAGGAGGTACATATTGATTTTTCTCATTGAGAAAATAGAACGACAAACTGTGGCACGATATGGTCGATTAATTCAAACACTGTGATTTCTTGTACGCGACGTGTCTTCTCGTGTGTCGCCTTGCATGCGTCTCCTGCTAGGCGATAAAATTGCACCGCTTAACGACCGGCGTTGATGAAGTCGCCTAAGTGAAAAAATATGCAAACGACTTTTTTCCAGGCATCGTCGAAGTCGTAAGTATTCAAAAATAGTCGATGAATAGTGTCGTTCGCTGCTGGTCTCCTCAAAAGCACCGCGATTTAATCGTACATTTTCAATGAGAGACAATTGAAGAAATCCTTTTTTTTTATGATACTTCGATTTCCGATTAATACAGAAAAAAGATACAGGTATTTTAGACAGTTTATACGAATTACAAATTTATATGAAAATTTGAAATCTGCATATACATATACATATATACACGTGTGTGTATGAAGTCCAAGGAACCTAAAATCTTAAAATTTCACTAATGCAAAAGAAAAAGAGTTGAGCGTAGAAAACCCCTGGTTCCTGTCCTAATATATAATTAATTTTACATCCAAAGTCTTTCCTTCGACGATATTCGACATCTAAAAATCGAAAAATTTGATTTACATTATCGTATATAAAATACGAAGAAAACAAAATTCTTTTTAGCAACAAAATAAGAATTTAAAATTTATCTTATCGTATGAAATACCGGAAGATCTTATTCTATGGTTGAGAGAAACGATAGAATCCTGATCATGCAATATTAACATGTATTTCACAGTACATTTCGCACGAGGAAAGATCATCTTTCCTAATCCGCGGAACGCGCATATCTGTCTTCCGTTCACACATCCTTTTAATAATTTGGCAAGAGAGGCGCACTCCTCGCTACAATTGCGCGCGTTTCAGCGTAACAACTCACAAGAATCTTATCTGATCATTCACAACAAACTATTCCAAAGCGTAAAGAAACTTGAAACTCCCGTACATCAGAAAGAAACTACCCCAATTGCAAAAGCTGAGTATAAAAGACACCAAGACACCTGATTTCTATCCAAAAGTAATTAGCTTTACATTCGAAGTTCAATTTGAAAATATTCCATCGAACGAATGCGAAACAAAGAATGTAACTGCGAGGAGTCGAGGAGCCAGCAGCCATTACGATCGGGAATGTGAAACACTGGGACGCTAACATATGACATCCGGATCACAATGACGCCTCCCATCGCGGAATGCCGTTCATCATGTCGGGTCTCACCGCGGGTTACCACGGTAGCCACGACTTCATTCAATAACGAGATCGAGGAATTCTTTTCAGGCCCGGCTAGTCTGCCCCGTCCAGATCTATCGGGCCTTAATAAGATCAAGAAAACCGAAGCGAAGAAAGAGACGGACAGAGAAAAGGATAAAGATGGGAGATGTAATTTTGTACGCACATTGTCCAGCCAGACGATGAAGGCCTCCGTTCCTGTTCTTTTTTTTTTTTATTCCTTCCTGCCGGCTAAACGACGCGGCTTCTGTTTTTTTGGAATCGTCTCAACCGATTCTGTGTCGAAGCAACCGAGAATTTTGTTGCTCTCCTTTGATTTCGATTGAAGTTCGGGGCATCGTACTTTACGGTTACCAGAATTTGAGCTTTTAACATATAATCAGGTAATCTTCAAAATTTCAAATTTCGGATTTGGGAATATCCAAATTTAAACTATACGAAGAGTTAATCTGTTTGGACGATCTGTTTCAAAATTTACTTTTTAAACTTTACGACAATCTCTTTAAACGTTATAAGAGTCAATGTTTTCAAGTTACCAAATTTGTAGCGTTGAAAGGCAAGCTTTAACTAGCTTTAACCAGTCAGCCTCGTTACCTAATTCCCTCTTTCTTCGTTTTCTTATTCAGGAAGAAGAATCTCTACAGAAAGCGATCACATGCATTCCTCCCCAAACCATCTAATCAGAAACTCTTCCTTCACCCACTGAACATTCCAAATTCCAATCTTCTCCAATCACCATCACGTCCAATCTCATCCATTTCCACTGCCGTCAAGCTGACCTCGCAAACGAATAATCCGACCGAATACAACCGTCATATCCGAAGCTGGGCTGGTTGTTTGCTCGTGGTAGAAGGCGTAAGACGGTAGCCCCGCGTGCGTTTCACCGTGACGGCCGCCATTGTCCGTTCGAGTCCACACGTGGAAGTCGAGAGCGACGGACGCTCGTGTTTTCCTCGCGGCACGTTGCGTGTACGCAAACACGCACGAGACCGACCAGGTGAAACGGGCGGCCGTTTTTCGCCTCTGGATGGAAGAGGAGGAACTGGTGTGTGCTTCGAGGCAGGCGGCCGTATGATAAATGCATCCGAGCCGGCCGACATGCAGCAAATGAGGGACGCGTTCGTTCGTTCATTCCTCGTATCGTGTCGTGTATACACGCGTGCACCGTTCGTGAACGCGTTAAAGGATCCGCCGACGGCCACGGAATTATAACGCTGCCTGCCTCTTAAGCCAGAAATCCATCTTATTTTCTTACACACCATCGACTGTCATCGGCTGCGATCATCGAACGTCGCGTATTTTTTTTATCTCTCGACAGAGACTGCTCGTTATTGCCTGTTATTCATGTTACTTTGGATCGGTTAAACAGCTACTTGTTTAGCGACTCGTTGCAGGGTAATTGAAGGGTAGTCTGGTTCAAATTGAAGCAATACGACGAAGATAAGATGGATCGCGGGCATCGAGATAATTCGAAAATTGGGAATTGGATAGGTGGCTGGGAGATGAAGTGAGTATGTGAACTCCTTTCGTTCATATAATTCTTAAATGTATGGTATTTCCGGCGTAATAAAATATTTGGAAAGTGAGGATTTATGATGCAACGCTTTACAAACTCACGGAGAAATAATTTTTCTTTTATTTGAAAAATGGATTAGTTGTCAAATCGATCTTTCGAACTTTCCAATACATACATAACACGTATACGTAATATACAGGGTGTTTCAGCTTTCTCTGGCCAAACTTTGTCACATACATTCTATAGATCAAGATAAGAAAGGAATGTGACATGAACGTATGTCATTGAAAGCATTGTTAGAGAATTAGAACAAAAAGATGATATATGAAATGGATGGTAACGAAGTTGCATCACTACGGTACAAATACGATACGGTAAGCATATATTGCTATTTATATCATCTGTAAATATTTGCAGTCAGGAGGTATCATAATGCTTCTGCAACTTCAGCGACAACGAGACAAAGAAGTAACTTCAAAGGGTAATAAAATCAATTTTTCACCGCAGTCAAACCTATATTAACAGGAATGGTGAATATTCTGAAATGTAGTTGTAGTTGAAATTGTAGAATTATTGTGATATTTTCTGACTACTACTAGATGTAAATATTCCTGATCTATTCGTACTTTATACCATAGTGACACACCTTCGTTGCCGCTCATTTTGTATATCGTTTTTTGTTACGACTCTTTAGCAATGCTTCCAATCACATGTTTATGATACTTTTTTCTTATGTTGATCTATGAAATGTACTGACAGCTTATGGCAGAAAAAAAAATTGGAACATACTGTACGTACAGTATATGAACAAAGCACGATAATTAATTGTCAACTGGCACCACTATATGTGCATCGCATGTTTAAGATCTTACAATTTTGCAAGTATTGTTAGCGAGGTTAACCGTGGCTTCCGTGAACACTGGCTAATGGAAAAACAACGTCTTCAGGCTGCGTATGATATACAATGTAGTTCAATGAAGGTTTTACTTTTTGCTCGACAAGGAGAAAGAAACCTCGTTTTATTCTTGCTTCGTTACAAAAACAATTAATAATTCTGTTTAGCGTCCGAGTTGGACGTTTCTTCGTCACAGTTCTCGTTTTTCTTCAACGTTCAATTTCGAAATTTGAATGTTTTACGCTACTACCTCGCGGCTTGGTCCGTGCGAACAAAGACAGCGGAATTCCCTAGATAATTGCGAGCTGTGTCTAATTTGAATTATGTACCGCACGTTGTCACTTACTTTGCTCCACAGCTGCGATTTCAGATAATTCGGCCAGGAAGCCTTCAATCTCTCTCTCTCTGTCTCTCTACGTGCAAAACGTCCTCTTAAAATCTCTCGAAAATCACAAATCATCCCAATTTCATGTAAAAGAACGAGGCCCTAAATGAAGAAACCTTGTCCTACATTTTCAACTTAATTTCGCATCTAAAGTGAGATTAAACCAGTTAGATAAATTCAATAGAATTGTATATATGCTTTATAAGTAGCTTACGAATTTCTGTACAAAATCATATTTTCATAGATACGTTTACCGATTAAATATTATTGATTTACCTATTAAACATTATGAACTATTATACTTTGAATATTTTTCATATATTTTTGCATATCATGCGCATACATTTTTCTATCTTCAAATCTGCATATCATCACAATTGCATAAAAGTCGGCGCTCTATTGAGAATAATCGTTCGAACTCGATTTTCTTCAAAATCAAACCTCCGTCGTAACTTTATTATTTTCCATGTCCTTCGAAACAATTCCATCTTTCGAAATTTCAAATCCACCCTATCGTATTTCGCACCCCTGTTTGATTTCAGTTAAACATCGCAAGGATCAAGAACTTGACGCATTTTCCCAGTCTCTCGATCACAAATACCACTGTACTAGTAACTGAATTTAATTGCGGTATTTGATACATGCTTGAAGAATCTCTGGACGTTCCAAGATGCCGAATCGAGTCGCGAATTGGCAAGAAACGTTGTTTCCCCCGCGCAGAGAGAATGATCGAAGGTGGAAGTGACGAGCGAACGTGAAAGGGGGCCATAGGGAGAGGCGAGCACAGAGAGGGGTTGATTTTTCTCATTGGCCAGGGGCGTGGGACGGTGCGGTGCCGTGTACGAGCCAAGAACGAGCCGGCTTCTTCAAGTTTTTACCGGCGACCAGAGTGACTCAGCGGCTATTTCTCATTACCAGGCCGATATTTTTGTAAAATTGGATTTTCGTGTGAGAAAGCCCGCGACCCTGACTACCCCTCCTCCAGCAAACCATCGTCCTCCTTCCTCAACGACCATCTTTGAACGTGTTTCCTCCTATAGATCATCGTTTAACCGTTCGTTGAAATTCACCTGCGACTGATGTAACAGAATTCCTTTTCCTTTTCCCTCGTTCCGTTAATAAGTAGATTTCGATGCTTCTTTTTGTTTCCCCGCCACTTGTGAAACAATTAGGAATTTTAAACTGAGTAACTTTAGCAATCTGCGCAATTTCGATCCGTGAACTTTACTATTTTGTTGAAAGAGAAAACTAACAGGGGAGAAATTGAATTTACTATGGATGCGAAATAGACTATTAAATTATTTTAAAGTGCAACGAAATGAACCGAGATCGAAACTGACCGAAAGTAGCAAGAACACTGGAATTTTTCATATCTGCATGAGTACTGTTTAACAACTATCGATTACGTAACAAAACGTTTGGGGCCTCTATTTTCCTTTCCACTGTGTGCTATTACTTTCTTCCTGGGCAAATCGATTTTCTTTAAATATTTAACTTTCTCTTCTATTATTATCTATCGTCCTTTTTTCTTTTAATATTTCTAGTTTCCTCGTGTGTTTTTATAACAGGATGTAATTTTCTGTAAATTCTGTATAAACGCCTCGACATTGATAAAAACCTATCGATTCGTATTCGCGAAACAATTAAGTTCAAGAGAGGAATTTGATACCAATTTTTCTTCACTACCACTTCCTTTCTCTTCAATTATCGTTAACTATATCATAGAATATCGTGTAGCAAAATTTGAAAAAATGTCAAGTATACTCCTTATGTACCTTAAAAGTAACTACCTGCAATTATTTTGTAATAAACTACGAGAAGAAAACAGTCAAACAGTTTAAAAAATCAAGAACTCGAAAGTAATTATACTTTTTAGCCAAAATAATTTTATCGATTTCATAATGCGAAGGTGAGCCAGCTAATCTTTCTAGCGTTAAATCCACTTGCTGAGAGCGAAATTTGATACTAATTTTTCTTCGCCACTTCCTTTTCCTTTTAATATTATCGACTATATGACAGAGGAGCGTGCCGCGAAATTTCGCGATGCAAATGGCTTGTAACTGACCCACCGCAGTGTCGGACCAATTTAAGGGATCATTTCCCGGCTCGGCCATACTTCACATCAGACCGTTGCGACGAGAAGAGCGAGCCACGTGATGAATTGGGGGACCACACACGCTACACACGCTGCATGTGCATCCTCCGGCTGCAATTTCGGATCGGCTTCTTGATTCACTTTCGTGCGGAACTTCGATCCGCCGCGATGCTTTGCGCGCTTTTGCCCGACGATTCCCGCGAGTTTCGAGATTAATGAGCCTTCTGGCTTCAACGTCGAACGTTCTGGCATTAATATCGAGGCTAGACGTGGATAGAATTGCAAATGAACATTTCTTCCTCGAACCATCATTTCCTTCGATTAGTTTTAAACGTTGAACTATAATCGCCATTTACGTATCGCAAGATGCGTTCGAATAGCTTCTTCCGTTTCGAAATTACAGACGCGAGAATAGAAAAGATTTTTAGAAACGAGATCCAACTAACGAAGAATCTTATTCTTTAACGTAATTTAACATAATCTCTCAATTATTCTCCATTACTCTCTCTAATCCCCAATCTTTTCTTATTTAGGACCACGATGTATGTAATTAATTATAGGAGAGAGATATGTTTTGTAAAATTTAGTATTATGGTGTTTCTTTGTAGTCTCTTGTCTTAATAGGTTAATTTTAAGATTAATGGAGTTTTTGATGCAAAATGTTAATAAAAATACGAGAGGATGACACGAAAGAGACAGGATCCAAGGTAGAGAGAGAAGACGAGGTAGGAGACAAGGAAAATCAGGCTGTCGCCGCCCGGGAGCTTAATCATGCGCGCCAATTAACGTGGCGATGATTAATTTTTGTAGCATGGTTGCTCGTTCGACACCCTCGTGGGCCTGGCTCGTCCATGCTCGATTTATTGAAATTAGCCGCGGTTCGTACAGCCGGGCGTATCCTGCAATTGAAAATTCTACGTTGTCACGAATATGACGTAGTCACGTGGGCGTCTGATTCCAACTGATCAGCCTTAATTCGGGAAACTTGTTGCTCCTATGCTGGCTTCGTGCAACATGTAATCAACTTTCCCTCAAAGTATACTCGGAACTTCATACGTAATATAATATGACGATGTACCATGATGTTTTCAATTTTAGGAAAATTGATCATGAAAATAGAATACCTCAAATATCCTCGATAAAAAATATCACTAACCTATATTACATAAATATTATCTTTATTTTTTATTGAAACTTTTCATCGTCATTTTAGATGACTAAGTTAAATTATAGACTTCCAAAATCATTTGTCATTTGATCCCATGCAACAAACATCTTTCATATTCTTAACATTTTATTAGAATACTCAATCAAGCCATTGAACGTAACGATAAATTGAATTATTGAACGATTTTATTGCAGCATGAACTTTGACAGATTACCAAGAACTTATTACAACTGACCAAAGTAATAAAAAAATAAAAAACACAAACAATACCATTTTCATTTGATTCCGATAAATATAAAAACCTAACTTTATTCAACTAACGTTTATAGTCGAAGCGTTGTGCATTCGTATTGCGTTCTAGTTTGTTCCACGTTTTTCCTCGAAGTAGTTCACGAAAATAAGATCAAAGAAAGTCAATCAGGAGTTCACGATCGACGACGCGACGCGATGTCCGGACTTCGGTTGACCGTGACGAAAAAACGACTAGATGTTCCGACCATCCAGCATTGTAACCATCGTCGGGTTGATTGCCCGTGCCAGACAATGATTCTAACTAGAAACTGTAAATCGACGGCCATGTACACCGTGTTTCATAAGATCGGCCAGAGGAATTGTCCTCGAACCTTGTCGATTAGACGGCTTTTTTACCACGTTGCACAGTTCGTGGGAATCGTGTCGATATCCGTTACCAGCTCCACTTTGTCCATTTTCTGGGAGTAACTATACTATCTCTTATACTTATTTGAACGTGCGCTACTGCATAGACTACTTGTCCCACGACAAGTTCATATAAAACGTAGTTCTACTGTGTTTCATTTTTCATGGTTCACAAATTTCCAGTCGCGCGGTCTGAAAATAATACGATACATTATAAGCGTGACAGAAATTCATTATTTCAAAGAACGTCGCATTTTTCTCGCGTTTCACAGCTAAATTTCCCTGATCGCTAGAAACGCGCTCGATCTTTTAACGAAGAATGCGAACCACGTGCAAACATTCCAACGCTAACGTCATCTCGCTCCTCGATGCATACCGATACAGCCCATTGAGTTCGCAGCGAGCGCGCCTATGCAACGCGCTGTCGAGGAATCCTCGGAGTCCTTGAAACGCGAAGAAACCGATAATTCTGCATAGCACGAGTCACACTCTCGACTCGAACGAGGAAAAAGCTTGATGAAACGCGTCTCTCGCTATTTCTCGGATAAATATCGCGTCAAAGTTAATCGCGTTATCTATTTTCCACAGCACCGCCCTCCGACGATTTATCGATTCATTTCATATCACGTGGCGTTATATCCTTGGAGGTAACAGGGTGTCTTAACTTTTTATCTTATTTTCTTTTTTTTACTGGATCTTCTGATGAAATCGTATAATGATGGCGACTGTGAAGTAAATGCGAACGAGTCTCGATGATTAAGTTCAGCAAGCGATGGCGTATACAAGAATAGTCCTGGCGAACGACGTGACTGGAAATGACCAAGGTGGAAGTGATCCACGAGTCTCGTATCCGCGCCGACGGCATTTTACGTCCGAGCTCTCGGGCGGCGGAAACTGGTTGCGACTTTTGATCAGATCTTGCTAGTCATTGATTCCTTAATATGTTGGCGATTATACGAATTCCATATGTCTTATCTATAGCATCGGCATGCTGTTGCTTTATTACGATATGTCGTAACATAATACACTAGCGATCAAAAGCTTGAAATTATTCCATGTTTCTTATGAATTAAGAATTGAAGAGAACTAGTATAGATACGAAGAAGGAAGTGAAAATTCCTAAACCTTTTGACAGTAGTGTAAAACATTAAATGTATCGTGGATTATTAAAAAATAAAATTTTTCGATAGTTCTCTCTTTCGGTATTTTACATCATCACTGTCTCATTAAAAATATTGGGAGTTTTACGACTCCAACTATTTGATTTAAACGTTTCGATTAATTCCAATATCGTCGGTCTGATTGACCCTCATAGCACCACTGGTCATCAATCGATCGTCACTATATCAGTCAAACTTTCTACTCTATTAGTAGCTTAATGAACAACCCCTAGATCCCGCCTAGATCTACGAAAATAAAAATTCATATAGAAAGAATTACAGACTTCTCCGTGTAACGCAACTACTCTTAAATTTGCTATGAATACCTAGTTAACGATTTAACAGAATAGATATCAAGGAAGATTTTCAGAAGCCTCGACGCAGAGGAATATTCTCGTCTGAGAGTCCTGAGAGGAACAAGCCACGTCCCCTACGAACGCAGCTTGTATAAACAAGAAATTCTATCACCTTGTGATCTCGATTTCATAGGAGACGTTTCGAATCGCCCTTACTTGCGGGGGTGGAGGCTGGAAGAAGCGGAGAAGGGCGAGCTAGGTTTCGCAGCTCTCGCCTTACAAACGAAGCCGACACCCACCTGTGTCCGGCTCTCTTTGCCTTTTCCTCCTCTTTTTTTTTCTTACCTGTCCCTGTTCCCCTTCTTCCTGTCACGTTTTACATTCTTTCCGACGCGCGTACACAGTTCCATGCGCAGTTCAGAAACGAACTTGAAGTAAAGTTAACTCTTCGTGGCTTACGCGGTACGCGATATAGGACGCTTCGATTCTGGATTTAACGATTCATAAACTTTCTGACTTCTATATCGATAATTAGCAACGGCTTTCCAAAGCGATAAAATGACTATAGGATGTTGAAAGATCAAGGAACACATAAATCTTCCAGAGTAAGTAATATTCTTCTATATCAAAATTTTAAAAACTTAGAAGTTGGAAATTAACAGAAAGGAACAAATTCAACTGTAATATGATTATGGAGTGCTTGAAAGCTCACGTTACGGAATCTTTCCAAAGGAAGCAATAGTTCTCCGCATCAGGCGAATCCTCCCATTAATCCGCGGCCTTCCAAATTAAAATTCTACCGATAAGAACTGCGCAAAATAAATACATAAGGAAAGAAAGAAGCAAAAAGTAAAATAGTTAAAAATAATCAAATATACGCTTCGCAGACATGTTGGGAACTTGGCAATGTACCTGCGCGTGGAAACCACACACCAACGATTATGTATAATTTTCGCGAGTCATGTATCTGATTTCAAACACCGCGCGGAGAAACTTAATACAATCATCGTGTTCGTGTTCTATCTCGACGGGACTGGAAGATTTTCCGGAATCAGGACACACTGAGGAAGAAGAGACGAGACGTTTCCCCCGACTACGAAGATTTCGTAGGATCCGTTGGTCGGGCAGTTACAGCGATATTGCTGGCGTTTTTGCGCGGTGCACCGGTGTTGCAGCAGAAGCATTAAGGCGAACGAACGTGCACACAGGTTAGCTTGGGCGTCCGGAGGCGAGATTACTGATTTTGTACGCCCCGGGGCATTCATTCCACTCTAATGTCTCGCTTCCTCGTCTGTTTACACTGGGAAGGCTTCTGTTGCTCCATCGCGACGGATGAAAGTGGAATAACGGAAGGAAAAAAGGAAACGCGTATTACACACGTGTTTGCCCGTTCGCCGAGCGCGCCGAGATGAAAACCGTCTTATTTCCTTATCTCTTATTTCCACGGAATGCGCGACACGTTCTCGCGTGTCATCCACGTTCCTCGTGTTTTTGCCATTCCCGCCACACGGCAAAATCGCGATCCTGGTATGCGTCGATCGAACACGATGGAATTAGAAAGAACACTTTAATAAAAGATTCTTTAGAGAGAGAGAGGTTGTACGGTGGAAGTCCATTTACCTGAACTTGTGGGGGACAAATAGTTCACATATAATTGCAGTTTACCCATTCTCCGCAATAATCGTTTTTCGTTCACATAATAGGAACTCACGTACAGGTAAGTGGATTCAATGGATGAAAGTTCAATTAATCAAGCATTCGCTACAATTTCTTTTCAGTAAACGAAGCAGAAAAATTAAGTGAAAATTTCCGGAATTACTACCACACATTTACACGGTACTTTCTTCTGAATTCTCAATATACAACACCTTCAAAAACTGAAATTAAGAAGCGCCTGTTTCAAAAAAGGGCATCACGCTTAATATTACGTCGTAACGTCGTATTACGAATAATTGATAATTTTCATCTCAAACTCGCTGAACTTTATGACGAGCAATTTCTCCAAAGTAGATATTACGCCACTACTTTTATCCACATAAATTCAATCTACAAGTCTCAATCTAATACATCGCCATTGAAAGATTCGAACTAAAAAGTGCCTTTTCCACCAGACGTCACACCTTACCGAAAGGATTACTGTTTCTCAAAAAAACAGGAACAGAGGAAGAATCGAGTGAAAAAAGTCCCATCAGGGAACGAGCCAACAAAGTTAATCGATACTCGTATCTGGCGCGCGTCGATTGCACGTGTCAATCAAGCTCACGAGTTCTCGTCCGGCATTATGCACGAAAATGAGAGCGGCTCTCGGCGGGCGTTGAGCGCGAAGCCTCGTTGTACGGTAAAACTAATCAAGCTTCTGGAATTAGCTCGTCCACGAACAGCGAGGAGCGAAGAAAAAAAGAAGGAAGAAATAAAATAGGAATAAAAAAGGAGACAACAACACCGTCGAAAGAATATGAAATTTTCCCCGGGGGCACAGCGGGTCGCCGCCTTAAAAAAAGGCAGGGGCCCACAATGCGCCCCAATTTTTATTCGAACCTCTCGTTGCTCGTTTCGCCGGCCTCCACAGACTTTGTTCCTTTTTGCTTTGGACGCGAGCGCTCTCGGAATTCTTCGCTCCATGAATGAACCCCGACTTCGGCATCATTAATTAAACTTTCGGGCTACCGGTCTAGCGGTACTCAACTCGTTTTTTCTCGCCGGTTGATCGTAATACCTAGCCGCCAGGACCTTGAATTCCTATTTTACAAAGATCCTAGAAACCCTTCGATTCTCATTGAATCTTCCAAACTTCTAAGTATTATTATACGTATAATTACCCTGGTATCACAGATGATCATAGTAGTTTGAGGTTGTTTCTCAGGTCTTTCATTTTAACTCGAATATCCTGTGTTTTACGTGGTAAAGGCCATTGAAAGTCTATGATAGATCAGCCACGTAGTTCGACGATACTAATCGATGATTAATATTCGAATTATGAATATGGTCAGTCAACATATGTAGCTTCAAACGTATATCAGGAAAATAGAAGCATGAACTTCGAACTACCTCGTAGATAATTTTGATCGCGTTAAATAAGTACAAACTATGGATCGTTTACGATCCAATGATACCAATCAAGGTATGCAAAATAGCCTTTGTAATCACTACATATCACACGGAGATATTAACGTTAGGAAATTTCAGGGTGACATGTAGGAGTAAAAATTTGATTAATATCTGCAAAGATAACCGGGCCATTGCCAAGATTCGTCATCGAATAAATAGATGCGTCGTCATACTCTTGCCCAGCTACACTAAATCTTATACTGTAGTCTGAAGCTTAAAAGCACCATAAAGCCATTATTGGTCAATTATTCTCAAAGGTCAATCTACTTTTTCTCGAAGCAGCCTATCGTACGATTTCTAACTATACCGTTAGGACACAGTGGAAACGAGGAGTAGAACAAGAGTATGGTCGACGAAGAATAGGATAAAAATAAGTATAAGAAGAGGAGCAGAAAGGAGGAGAAGTATCGGCGTCGGCTCGATCAAGCGTCGATGACTGGACAAGTTACCGCGGATGGGTATCCTGGTAGGGCCGAGAAATGGCGGCTGAGGCGACAGCGTCTCCCGCCCATCTTCTTTCCTACACGCCACTGCTGCACTGGGGAGACCGTCTCAGGGCAAATTAGGTAAAAACAAAAACATCTCACCCTCCGTCTCTCTGAAAAAGAGGAGAAGAAGAAGCGGCGGTGGAGGATCGGAAAAGGCGAGAGAAGAGGTGTTGCAGGACCCTCCGAACCTCATTGTATGCGATAATGGGCTTGCGGTAATTAAGTCTAAGTTTGACGTTCACCGACTGTGATCCAAGCGCGAAAATCTGGCAACTGGAGGATAGTCTTTGGATGTTCCGCGCTTCCGCTCTAGCACAGTCATCGAAGGTTATGAGAATTCGTCTCACACGCCTCTGGAAGATTCTCTTCCCCTGCGTTTCAAACTTTCCTTCGCTTTTTTCTGCCTTTTTCTTGCCCTTTTTGTGCAGAGGTGTTGATTGTTTTACGCGGAGAGAAGATTTTTTTCAACTGGCTCTTTGATTCTTTCGAACGAATGTACATAGTTGAATAGGGGATGATCGAAAGTGCGGATTGTTATAGAACTTAAACTTAAATTTTATTTGATTGAAGACTCGCTTCACGTAATTATCAGGCAACTTTTGTAGACTTCTTCGTTGCAGATGCTAAGTGTATAAGGTAAAAGATTTCGTATAAATGTGTTAAAACGTACATTTACAGTAAACGTTTAGATTTTTACAACATACGGACGCTACAAGAATCTTCAATTTCTTCAGAAGAAGTTAACCTAGTTGTTGCAAGTAACGTAACGGAGAACATAGTTGTGCAATGGTTTTATATTAATTTTTCGAACTCTATTAATCACGTCTTCAAGTTTCTTCCTTGCGAGTGTCTTCATAGTCGACTTTATTTCTACTGGATTCCAACAACCATTAATCTTCCATTATATAGCTCGACCTTGTAACACCGCAATTTACTAAATAGCGATAATTATCAAACGGAATTCCGAATAAATCCTGGATCTTTCTTTTAATTTCGATGTATCAGATCCTTGTTAATCGAACGGGCCATTCATTGCCGAATTCGTCTTCCTTCTCTTCCCCTCGCCGTGATTTCTTCGTATGTTAAATCCGGTAGCTGATTGCGATCCGACACGGAACGATCGTAACAGCCAGATAACTCTCCGTGCACGATCGCTAAACAAATGATCCTGATCTCGACGAGCGATGCTTTTAATTAACCAGCGCCACGATGACGTGAACCCGTTACCAAGGTAACGTTATCGTATTTGCCGTTCTAGTCTTTTTCTTCGGTTTTTCTTTTAACTTCGATTAAATCGTCCTCCGTGGAATAGAACCGGTAATCACCGTTTCAATACATTGTTCTGAGAATGTTCTCTCTTCTCTTTTTGCGTTTCGACGGATCGCCGGTTTGCCACGTGAAATTCAGCGAAAACTTCTTCCTTCGTTCACGATACATCAGTCACGGGGCTCGCAGGAAATACAAACAATTGCGGTATCCAAAGGAATTCTATTGCCGCGTGTGACGAATCTAAAAGGTTTCGAGTTGGACTGTATCGTTAATTCTGGAATTTCTAGAATGATAAAAATGAGCAATTTTGTTTTGTGATTTTTCACTGGAATTTTGTAGATTTACAACGGTACGTTTTTTCGATGATTCCGAATGATTCCTCGTGAAATACGTGGAAGGAAGTATTATATTGTATTCTTTCTTGCGTCTTGCATTTAGGTTTCTTACATATAAATTGTCGGCGGTTTTACTTTAAAATGTCTCAGAATTTATGACATATCTAAAAAACTAAAATGTAAATATCAAATAAAATTTCTTATACTGTTCCGAATGAAGATAATCGTGCTCTTTAACGTTTCGTTAAAGTCGTAACAGCCATCAATCTGGAGTCAGTTAATGGCAGCAACTCCGAAAATGAAGCTACAATTATTCCTCTTACGTGCTCCGATATAGTTTCCAATATTATTTATCTCGATGATCACTTGAGAATAAATTTTTAATAGGAGCAGTTTGTACAAAATTAGAAGTAATTTTTCTAGCCCCGATAGAATGATCCTCGAAGCGGTTAAATTGTCACAAACGCATCCTGCTGGAGTATCAACGCTGATGGTCGATCGAGAAAACAATGAAGACCGGTCGGCTCGTTCCCGAGGTGGGTTGATTAGTCATTATCTAGATAGGTGGTGCATCATCCTGATCTTCTGCCGTGTAACAGGTAGCCAGGCGAGATCGCGGCGGACGGCCATTGTTGTAGCCGGGAAAAACTCGAATCTACCGGGGAGGAATGGAAAAAAAGGCCGAGAAAGACGGAGAGAAAAAGAGGTGGCGTGGAGAGTGGCGGAAAAAGAAGAAAAAGCATAAGGAGGCCGGAGAGCTCTCGTTTGAGGTAGCCGCCGGCTCATTCACGTTTCGAAATGAGATCGTCTCCCTTCTCTGTCGTACGATCGACCCTCTCTCTTCATTCTTCTCCACTCTTCGTCTCTTTCTTTCCAATGTTTCTCCCCTTTTTTGCCCCCCCCCTCTGTATCACGATCCTCCTTGTTGCATATTAGAATCCGTTCCAACGCCTTCCAACCTTGAATTGCGTCACGAAGTTACGAAGAAACGAACAGACTAGGGGAGGAATTGAAATCTCCAAGCAGCTCCTGAGAATCGATGGTAATGCTATTTCTATTCGCTTGAAGGCTCGTTTGATTCGTATCGAACATCATACGAGAGTAATATAATTCCGTGGAATTTTTGAAGACGCTTCGAAGGCTTCTCTCGATAGTTGGTTTTATTTCAGCAAATATGTATATTATTTACAATGATGTACGCAGAATCGTATAGAAGTTTCACTTTATCTCGGTCAAGTTGTAACTACTATATCCTTGAACAGAATCGAATCTTCTGGAATTTCTGGAATTTTTCAAAGTACATGTACGAAGTCTCCGAGTTATAGTAGAAATTTTACATGAATTTGTTTCATGTTACGTTATACTTATATGTAGATTGGCATTTTGTTTGATTCAGGAATGCTTCTGCAACTATTTAAGAATCTTCAGTCTGAAGAATTGAAGCCAAACTGGAAATCGAACTTCAACTTTGTTGTAAATACAATTTGCTTCTGTTGAATCACAACTATATTTCATACGATAATATTATTAGAAATATAACATTATTACTAATAATATTATTACAAATCAACGAGCCAATGAACGCGAACAGTGTAATCCAATCTCCGAAGATCCAAGTCAATAAATTTCTTCTCGAAGAGTTCAGCCTACGATACCTACACGATATAATGATACTAAAAATCCAATCTTGCTTCGATTCTTCAAAAAATATCGAAGACCATGGTTTACAAAATCGGTATAACATGAAAAAGAATGGAATCGATCGTTGACAGTGAGAGAACAAAGGCGAGGGAAGCGGTTGGTCCGAGCCGGTAGCGCGTGATGGCGTCATTTCCTTGTCAGGCGTTTCCGGTGCAAATTAATTTATCAACAGCGGGCCACTCCTGCATTTCGTTGGTCGCGGCTCGTCGTTCGGCT
>NT_176446.1:671846-677748 GCF_000188095.3 Bombus impatiens | reverse complement strand
CCAGCCACGAAATTACGTTGGCTTTTTTGTTCGAGGCCATCCTTAAATTAGGAGCCAATTGGTCCGCGCGCGATCGGTGCCCCGCTGATACTCTCGCTGTTCCTCCGCCGAAGAAAATTGGATTTCGTGCCTCGGTGTCCGGTCTCGGGGACGAAATCGCGGTAAGATTGATGAGCATCGTCGCCATAGGAAGCTCTAAGGAAATTTTTTCGAATCGTGTCCGCGGGAGGGGCGGACGCGCGAGTCCTTCGCGCCGGCCACGCTTTCTTGCCTGCTTCCCGCCGCTTCTCGACGCTTTTGCTTTCGTCCTCCGATGAAAACGCATCTTCGTGCTTTGTGCGTTCTTTTTGTTTCCTTTGCCGACATTAGCTTCTCACACTCTTCCCTCTTTCTGTCTACTTGAGACCGGTACCGTCTGTACGTTTTATGGTTTTATGATTTTCGAACATTTTTCTGCCATCTGGTATTAAGTTTCAGCAATGCTACTTTAAAATATGTAGGATATATATTCCGTATAATTGTCGTATTAATTAGAACGTATTATAGTTATAGGGTTATGATTAAAAGGATTTCGTTCTTCATTATCGTTGTAGGATAATTTTTTAGGTAATGCAATGACATTTGTACGTGTTAAGGTTCATGGAGTTGCCCTGTTATGGTGTAGATCTCTTATCTATCAGGTTATCGATAATTATCAGTGTGAGTGAATGTACATTTACTTAGAGAGATAAAAAGTACTATGATCTTAATAAACTCATCCCTGACAAGGTTATTTTATGGGAAAACTTCTTCTAAGACTTCTAAGTACTTCTTTTATACATTCGATGTTGTTGATATGTTTTCTGTCAATTTAGAAGAATACATTATCGATATATATTTTAATCAATATCTGAGATAATATAATAATCTTTCAAGAGAGTGAAATAAATATTGTTTCAGTCGTTCATCGTTGATTTAGATACTCCAGTAGCGTTGTTAATAATTTCTTCGAGAGGTGCAGCAAAATATTCTCTCCACCCAACGAAGAGGAGGTAAAAGGATGAAACGGAGCGCGTATGCATCAGTCAAGGCTAGATCCAGGAGAAATGTCTCAATTCGCTGGTTTTCGGTCTTGTACGGATGCGTTCCGCCATTTTCACGGATGCCATCGGGTGTAAAGACCGATTCCCGTGACTATAAATAAGCAAAAGCACGTGTCGGCGTCGTCGCGATCCTCACCTATTATTAGTGGCAATTAATGAGATACGCTTTCCACGGGGAATGTATCCGTGGTAACGCGCGTTCGCCTCGCCTATCTCGCCGTGGAAACTTCCTACCATCCTAATTGCACCCGCTTATGCTCCCGTCAAAGTGTATTCTCGACGTCGCGCGTCGGTCTCTCGCCTCCGGTCACCTTTCGTTTTCTGTCACCTTTTCGAGCGAGCTATCATGCAGAATTAGGTGACGAGGCAAATATCGCACACGTATTTCAAAGATGACGTAACTCAAACAAGCTTTCCGAGAAAAGCGGAAAACCGTTTGAACTGTTTGAGTTTGAATAAAGACGCGTGTAATTTTTATTTCCGACTTGAAGATTTCTTTCTTTCTTTCCTCAAAAGCAATTTGAGAAAAGTGACTCGAACCATCTTGCAATTTTGATTGTTCTTCGTCAACAAAGTACCGTTAAGATTCTGTTACAAACCGCCACTCTGTGTGTCCTTTATTTTTTTAGCCAAATCCAATCGGAATCGTGGCATGGTCGAAGAATGGATTTCTAACCACACTCGTTGTAAGAAAATTTGTTAAATCGCATAAGAACCCTGTTCTTCCCTAAACGTCAGCGTGATATCTGGCAAAACGGAAGGAAAGATAAATGGTTTCTGCATGACACTCACGGAAAAGATATTTCGTAAGAACCAGGGAGAAGGGAAAACATTAACAAAAATTTGGCAAACAGATTTTTAATCGCGTCGAATAATGTGATATGAAGTTTCAGGAATACTGTAAAATATGTGCATGTTGTCCACAGTACGATATCGTCCTGAATTTCAATCCGAATGCCCGGAAAGACGATCTACACTCTGAACAGTGTTGTTAGTAAATACTTGTGTAAATATTGGACAAATTTGACGACAGCGTTAATAAGATTATGTCGAAAGTTTAGCCAATACGCAGACCTGAGTGCCAACATTTCGCTTAGTCCTATGCTAATATAGTCTCGGTTGAACACCAGGGGTTTATCTGTTATTCGTGGTTAATCCCATAATCCCTGATGCTTGTTATATGACCGCACCCTGCGAGTGTCCATTAACTAGTGTCATGGGGTAGCAATATAAATGACTTACTGCAACAAACTTTGGTCGCAAAGGGATTCTCTTTATTCTTTTTGTTAAAACTATGTTTCATGTATACTATTGAAAAATCGCTGATACATATAGTACGCAGCTATTTTACAAGCTGGTCTATTGTAAAACTGTCAAATTTGTATCTCACCATGCCCACCTAATGGAGACAACTCTTTTTCCAAAATTCCCTTTGCCGATGGATAATCGTCTCATGACTTCCAGTCCTGACTTTCTTTCCTTTCGTTGCTTCTGAAAATTGTTTACTTCGGTTGCGACATAAATTAGGAGAAGATTTATGATTTTCAGACTTGTCACTTAATTTTTTGTAACGAAACGTTTAGTTGTTTAAGTAAAACATGCAAATGAAAAGAGAAAAAGTATCTATACTGTAGTTTGGAATTTAACATCTGTTTCTTATTGTTTGAATTCTTTTTTTTTTTTCTTTAGAAGGCTACATCCTAATGTGATACAGAAGATAATTAAATTTGCGTTTTCTTCTTCACGTATTTGTGAATTTGTTTACATCCTTAATAGTTAAATGGAAACGAGTTTACTGGTCATCTAAGGGTACCTGTATATTGTATATACATATAATATTCACTGAATCACCATACTATAATTAGGAAATGGACTTTCAATAGAATCATCCACAATCGATAACAATCAGACAAAGGAATTAAATTAAGAAAAGTAAATTACATATTTATTTTAAAAATAGTAATTTAAATTGTATTTCTATATTGAACAGGATTGTATCTTCATAAATTATCTTCCCCGACTATCGAGTGCCGGATTATCAAGATTCTGCTGTATTCAAAATATTGCTTACATCCGTACTCAAAAGAATGGACAAGCATGCAGTCGCTTTCACAATTTCTACAATAGTTTATGAGTACCATAAACAGCTTTAACATCGTCATGTTAGTTCATAATACAAATGGTCAGTATATTTGACTATGTGACAAATAATCCCCTAACCTATGATTTAAAAAAAAAAGTAAACTAACTGATAAAAATTTTTTTTTTTATTTTTCCTTTTTTTTAAACTTTTCCATCGAGACAACGATCTACAGTGAGATCCGTTATAACGTACCGCACGCGTACCGAGCGAAAATTTAAAGTCGATTTTCTCGAAAACAAAGCCTTAAACGAAAAATTTTTCTTCTATATTTTCAACTTCTTTTTTCGCGTAGAATCACCCCCTTTCCGCTTGTACCACCAGTTATCAACCACCCTGTATATTATATTTGGCCCGATCATCGTACTAAAGGCTATGCACGTAACATTTATGTTTGGTCCGATCATCTACTACGGGCTATGGCCGTAGTTGCAGGCTATCAAGCTTATTTATCGCACGCATTTCATCTTGAAATTTATACTTCCGGATCCTTACTTCCGAGGTTCTACAATCCTTCGAAGAAAGATCATCTATGAATGTAGGAATGTTTATTATAAATTAACAGAAAAGACAGTATGATAAACACAATATTGTAACACTCTCACAAAATTGAATATAATATCTCACTTCACGAATTCGCTTAACACTATTTCTACGTCACAGCAACACGATGAACTTCTCTCGTCCACGATTAATTCAACTCTGGCCGCATTACCACGCTCACTTTTGCCGTAACAAACCTTGGTAACGCTCACAACACTCCTTGACAACATTAACATATCTTAACAACGTTTATAAACAATCAGCCACGTCTTTCGCTAACGTCACACCATCCCACAACTTCGGCCATTCTGACAAACACATCTGCCCTCAGATGTACCCAATAATACTAATTACACTTGCGCTTCTGATTTCTTGCTATTCTGCATCGATTAACAACCTCAATGGATAACGATTCCTTCGTTGTCTTCAAAATCGTCACCTACTTCTTAAGCTTTGCAAACTCGATCACCCAAACCGCTTCGGCCTTCCTGTACTAACACCTCTTCTACTATATTCCGACTAAGCGCATCCACATGACGCATCGCCGTACCTGGTCTATGCTCGATCTTATAATTAAATTGCTCAATCTTTCTTTTAATATTTTCTATCGTTTCTGCAGCTTTTCGCAACTGCTCCTTCAAAGTATTTGTACTGTGTTCAAATTGCTTTTTCCTATCTTCTATCAACGTATTCTTTTTCTCCAAATCTTTCGTCGCACGTTCTATTTCTGTCCGCAAACTTTTCTCTGATTCTTTATGAACCGCGCTTTCTTGTCGATTTTCTTTCAATTTTGATTGCAATTCAGTTTTTTGATTTATACATTACTCCATGATTATTCTTTTCTCTTGCACCTCATTGTCAAGATTATTTCTACTTCCCTCCCAATTTTTATTGCGACTCTGTAAGTCTTCGATTTGCTGCGTTTCTTGAGCAATAGCATTTGAGACTTCATTGCGTAGACGTGTCATTTCTTCTTCGGTTTCGAATGATTTTATGCTAACACGTCTAGCTGACACGTTCTCTTTCTTCCAGCAACAGCTTTTCGATATCCTTGATCTTATTTTCATCTACAGTATTTATCACAAATTGCTCTCTTCTTTCATTCTGAATATCATCCTTGTTAACCGATTCTTCCTCGAAACGAAACCAGAGATCTTCACACTTCCTCTTCTCTTCCTCCAATTGTAAAGCTAGTGCATTTTTCTCTTCGAGTAATTTTGAAAACGCAACCTCCGCGTCGGTAACGGTTTTTTGCATTTTCTCGCCATACTGCTCATATTCTTTTACTACTGAAATAAGCGACTGTTCTGCCTGATCTTCTTGATTTGCGGCTTTCGTAATTCGTTCACGTTCTAAATCTCGTTCTTTCCAGAGAATCTCGATTTCCTGTTTTCTTCGTTCTGCTGACAATCTCCGTCGGTTTTGGTATACTGGTGCATCATCTTCAAGTATGATTTTCACACGTACACCTGTGTCCCTCGTCTTCGTCACTGTATATTCACTAATTAAATTCTTAATATCGTCTCTAATTTTCCTATCTACAATATGGTCCAATTCAACCTTATCTCGATCGTCTTGTTCACTACATACGTCTATATTTAATACTTCATTCCATTCACTATCTTCGACAGCACACTGGTTCACACGTTGTTCCTTTTTAATTTGTATAAACTTAACTTGTTTATTTTTCACTCTTATTTCCATTTGCTCAGTTAATTCAATACCTAATAATACATCATGTTCTAGGTAGTTATCTCGAACTACGTCAAAGTCTAAAGTTGCCTTCAAACCCTCAATCATTATTTCCGTTTTGAATCGTCCCATGGTATGGACGTTCACGGCTCCTATACTATCGAATTTAATTATTCTGTTCTCAAGTTGAGGTGCTCCTAAACGCAAATACATACTCATTCTTACTAAATTTAGATCACTACCTGTGTCTATCTTTGCCACTGCATTCTTGTCCATAGTCTTAATTTCCTTTATTTTCATTCCGCCACCCATCACAACGCGTCTTAACCTTAAGTATGTCGGGTTATCATTAGGATTTAAGGCGCGTAATGATTCTTCGTTTGAATTAGCCATTGTTTTACGAAACAGAGAATATATTTACGCGAATAAACAAGATTTTACAAAC
>NT_176446.1:605691-671360 GCF_000188095.3 Bombus impatiens | reverse complement strand
CGTCGGGCCCATCAAAGTGTCGTCGGTCTTTTCAAGTGCATAGTTCGTAGAAAAGACCTACGTGACCCTGGCCACGAGCGTCTGCAGAACACGTGTGCGGTGGGCCTGGTAAAAGACAATGGAATGCGACAACGGGCAGAGGGGAGTCGAGAAGCAGCGTGCGAGTCGAGAAGCAGCGTGCGAGCGGAGAAGCAGAGCTTGCGAGTGGCGTTACCGAGAGAGTGTCGATTGCGTTTTGTGAGAGTCGAGTCGTATTCTAATCATCTAGTTGTGCTGCTTTCTGTACGTTTGGCGAGAATAGCTCAGGTTGAACAACAATCGCCTTTTCTATCTTCCATTCCTTTGTAAACACACACACTATATCACGATATTACATACATATTCATTCTTACTAAATTTAGATCACTACCTGTGTCTATCTTTGCCACCACATTCTTGTCCATAATCTTAATTTGCTTGACCCCTCCTTTATTCCCATTCCGCCACCCATCACAACGCGTCTTAACCTTAAGTATATTCGCACAGTTTGTTGAAATGTGTCCGAATTCTCTACATTTAAAACATCTAGGACCTCTCGATTTGTTTGGACAATCAGCACTTGCATGTTCTTTATCGTCGCAATTATGACATCTTCTATACTTCACCACACTTGCAGATTGACTATATTTCCTGTTGTCCTCAGGTCTAACCTGTCTCACAGATGACTCTGCTATGCGAGATTTTTGTTCCTCATAGATGATCAGATTTTCCTTAAGTTCTTTCATTGATCTTGCCCCATATAGTATTGCCTTATTAACTTCTTTATCCGTTATTCCTTCTATGATGTACCGCATTTTTGCTGCTTCTTCCATATCCATGTGACTTGCTATGCCAAGCATACGATACATATAAGCTGTACATCCTTCGTCTTCTCTTTTTTTCCGTTTCTCGAAGTCTATGGTGTACTTGCCATGTATTAAATTTTTTTGAAAATTCTTTTATTAGACTTCTTTTTAATTCACACCAAGTTCTTGCACGGCACTCGTAGTTTACAAATATTTTAGCTGATCCTCTCATCAGCTTTTTTGTATAGATTACTTTTTGTTCCTCTGTTCACAAACACATACTCGCCGTTTCTTCAAATGTCCTGAACCATTGGTTAACATTTTCGTTATTTTCGCCTGTAAAAACTTCCAAAGCGTCTTGAACATCTTGAAAACTCAATGTTGTTCGCCTACGTGTCTTTCTACAGCATCTATCACAATTTTGATTCCCATCTCGCACGCTCCTTCTGCGTTCACTTTCATCCTCTTCATCCTCTTCCGTTTCACTCTCATAGTCGGTTTCCTCCTCCAACGACGCATCTTCTTCTAAGGCCGCCCGTAAACGCTCATGTAATTCTGCTTTTCTTCCTTTCGTCTCTAGCCTCATGCTAGCCAGACGTTCCCTCAATTCCTTCGCCCTGAGCCTCTCGAGACTTTCGTCTACATCTCGATCATGCTTATTTTTTGGTTTCGTCCCTATACCTCGCTTCTCCACGGATCTTTCACCACTCACTTGTTCTTTAAGATTTGATTGACCTGCACTAATTGCTCTATTTAGCCTGGCTACCAGCACTGACCTAGCCCCAGATATCGGAAGATTCATCTGAGCAAGCTTATTCCTCGATTCTTCTAACGTTAAAGTTTCTTCGCTCGAAAATTGTTCCTCCTCACAATTTGCCATCTTTAACTTCACAATAATTTCTTCAAATATACACAATATTATTCACAACAGCTAACGATATTTTATCGCACTGCTTCCCGAAATTTAAATTGACACGATTTAAAACTGGACGAGCCCCCAATTTGTAGGAATGTTTATTATAAATTAACAGAAAAGACAGTATGATAAACACAATATTGTAACACTCTCACAAAATTGAATATAATATCGCACTTCACGAATTCGCTTAACACTAGTTCTACGTCACAGCAACACGATGAACTTCTCTCGTCTACGATTAATTCAACTCTGGCCATGCGGCATGGTAATGCTACCACGCTCACTTTTCCTGTAACAAACCTTGGTAACGCTCACAACACTCCTTCACAACATTAACATATCTTAACAACGTTTATAAACAATCAGCCACGTCTTTCGCTAACCTCACCCCATTCCACATGAATAACCCTGGAAGAAATAAAAAAGAAGCAATAAACAGGCATGTAACAGGCGGCAATCCTGAACCGATAGAACCATTGTCTGCAATAATTAGCCATAATTTAAAAATCAGGGCTGTAGGCTAATAATCTGTCCCGGTTTCTGTTCTCCAGTCATATAACTATTACCCGTATAAAATGTTTTATGATGTACGCGTGAGCTTTCGAATCGTGATCGCATATTCTTTCGAGGCCTTGGCCGGCACGTGCGGGCGAACTATCATAAATTTCCGGTCGCTTGATTTCCGTCAGACCCAAAAGGAAAGCAGAAGATTTACTAAGGTGATTTATATGTACTTACTATATGGCATGCCAAGGCTAAAAATATTTTCCGTAAGTATTGGGACATCTACACTCAGCAGAACTCTACGAAGTTCGCTTTGTCTAATATATTTTAAATTAAGCTTTATTTAATATTTTACGTCATAATGCAACGTAATAACAATGCTCACAATACAAACAATGCTCATAAGTAGACTGTAGATATTTATGCGATATCATATTTTTTCCGAACAGAAGCAAAAAGGTAGAACATGGACAGTTTTGTTTACTAAATTTTTTAATCAATTCTCTACTTTGGACGTGTCATACTTTTACGCATTCTAGTTTACACAGTTTAGCGTAGCTTAGTTTTTCTGCGGATCCCCAGCTTAAGGGTTCGCGCGTTTACGACACCAGTTTATGCGTTTATTTGTGGATCCAGGGACCGATTTACGATTATTCCCCTTCGTTAAGAAGCGCTTGCCGATTTTACTGCTTTTTAAGATGGCACGCGAGCCGGCCCATTGTAACATTCTAGAGCTTGTAAGGAGAAGGGTAACGCGATGGCACCAGGCTTGCGAAAGTGGTCGTTTCGACTTTGGTCGAGTGAAGAAGATTTTAGGCATAGTTTTATCGATGTTAACGAGGTCTAGGATCGTTTAGAAATTGGAATTCCTAGGGAATATTTAGAACTAGGCTCGAAATTATGTTTCATTCATTTTGTGTTATAAATTAATAATAGATTGGTTTTTGGTTACCATTCTACCAAATTCACCCAAACTACGAATCAGTTACGAAGAATCGGATTACAAGCCTAATTCGGGGACCATGAATGGAGCTTTCCATAAATTTTATCCCATTGACTTTGATCTTCAAATGACCATTAGAAATCAACTACAAACAAAATTTGGAAGAAAAAGACTAATGATTAATTCCTTCACCACCGATGTATACGATTGCGACTAGGATTGAGATATTATTAGGAATCCTTTTTGCTAGAAATAAAGTAACAATGTAAATTATAAAGCGTCAGTACAGAATGATACAGAATTTTTATGATGCAAAATCAAACAATATGAAGCATGCTGCGATTCGGAGATACACTTTCTATAGTCGTAAAACCGAGCTTCGCGTTGCTTTTACTCCACCGATATCCGAATAGAAAATGAGGTTGAATTTCGTGAAGCGTAAAATTAACCTACATTCAATTCAAAGCGAAAGCAACGTCGATCAGCCAGAGAATCGACATCGGACAACAACGATGACAAACTAAAAATTCTTTGAAGTGCGAACTCAACCGAACCGTGAAAACTCGAACTTGCTCCGATCGTCGAACGAAACCTCCGAACATTCCATGATTAAGGAGATACCAACGAACTGTGTCGAACTTGATTAATCTCGAAATTTCTCGCGAACACCACTGCAACCTCGGTTGGGTTTTGTCGTCATCCTACGCTGTAACAACTTTACGATCTGTATAACGATAAAATGTTCGAAGGGTGAACCTTGCTGCAATCCTAGAATTTGTATACTTCAACTTCGCTTTAGCAAACAAAAGAGATTTCTAATTCCTAAGAAGATATTTAACAGAACGTTGAACCTGAAAATCACAAATACCGAAAACGATTCTCCGATATTTCGCTCAAGCTCGAGCTACTTTTTTCGAGAAAATACGATTGCGTCGAAAATGAGCGAAGGAACGTAGCAAAGTTAACGTTGACTGCCACATAAATGTTCTATATTTCGTCGTGAAAACCGCGATAAATTGAAATATGCACTAACATTGAATTTTTGTAAAATACTGCTTTTTGTTATTAAAAATCTCTTCCCATGAAATTTATCTTATTTCAATCGTCCTAAAAAATTGTGTAACGTGCGCCACCGATGACCACCGTGACAATGGACGCGTTGAAGGTGGAAAAGAAATGGTGTCGCTTCTTTGCCAGAATCGATTCACCGATTTCTCGCGGCTAAAATAAACCACGGATAAGAGTTATCGTGAAGTCATACACTGACATTTATTCCCCACCTCTGGAATCGATGGCGAGCCCCACCATGAGTCCTGGAACACGATTGCGAGCAAGTGTGGGCGTTACGGAGGCCGGCCAAACGAACCCCACCATCGGGGGCAGTGTACGACGTGGGTGTTTCGGATCCTTGGAAGTGCACCTTTTGTTAAGACTATCGGCTTTCCTGGGAAGTTACTCGATCCCTCGTTTCTCTTTGAAAATTTGCCACGAAAATGTTTAAAAAGTCGCCGAAAAATCTACTAATGAGAGCGCCGTGATTTAAGAGTTTCTTTTAACGAGGATACTATTCACCGTGGAAATTTATGTTCGTGTAAGGGACAATCGGTGCGTTTGGTCGCTCATTGTTGCTTTATTTCATTGTTTCATTTATTTATTTTTCATAGAGACAAAAATGAGCGTTTAATGTTTCATTTAATCGTGGCATGGCTGACCATTGAAGACTGTATCTACTTGAGTCGTTTCTGATCTATTACGTTAACATTATTACGTATGACTGTGACGGAATTATGCATGGGTTTCTTCGTTATTAAGAAATATATTTCTAGCATTATTGTTTCAATTTTTGCCGCATATTTATGCTTCGTAACTGGAGAAACTAGGGGAATTATAAATTTACGAAGGTTATGAACAAGAATTATATATTTACGAAAACTATGAAAATTATACTGTGTAATGATAGACGTAGAATTGTAGAATTCCGAAAAAGTCGTGAAAATTAAATCACCCAAAATTGTGGATATCTTCAAAGTAGTAAAATAAAAAAGCTACAATCAATAATGAAATGTACAAAATCAAATCTCGTTGTTAATATCGCATCCTTTCTTTTCGAAACATCGCAATATATCAGAAATGTTACCAATACATTCCTCTGTTCTTTTAACGCTCCTACGTGAAATAATCGAATCATAGCCGGACGCGGCTCAATATTAAAGAAAGTCTAATCAAAGAGGCTCTTCTCCAGTCAAAGATCAACATTTAATTTAATACGGTAAAAAAGTGTCAATTAATTGATCTATTAAAATTTCTTCCTCTTTTACCAACAAAAAGTAAAAACAAGTTACCAACTATTTCTAAAATTGTGTCGAATAAAATACATCACTTTCCACGGCAAATTATCATTCCACGATCGTGATCCGTTTATAGCACAGCAGAAAACTCCAAAAAACGATCACAGTTTCCACAACGCTGATTTTCCACGGTAAGGAAATAGTACGCGTCGTGCTCAGGCGTCATTGAAGTCGAGATCAAACGCGACGTACGATCACGGCGCGCTCAAAGGGACGAAATACGACTTCCTCGTTTCATACAAAGCGTGGTCCCTTCGAAACTATTACAGAAAGCGAGGAACGGGAAGAGGAAAAGGGCCACGGTCGACACGAATCTCATAGGGTAAAGAGTTACCGATTACTGTGTACGATGCGATAAATCTCGAAAATTTCCGTATGGTTACGGCATCTTTATCGAATCGATAAATCAAAAGTTACTTCAAACACAGCAGCATTTCCGGCTGGCTATCAGTTCGTGTTCCTTGAAACTTTCATCTTTCAAAACTGTATTCTCAACTTTTCCGTTTGGTTAGGGGGTGTAATGCGATAATTGTTCTTTCTGTATCTTTTGAGCTAAATAATTCAGAATATAATATAATTCTGTTTTTAAAGTAATTTAGGAAGGCTACAGCTACTGTAATTAAAACTAATCCACTTCTATTAACTCTTAATTTAATTTGTCAATGAAATTTTCATCAACTTTGATAAATATCTTTTGACACAAAAAAAATGCTCTGATTCTTTAATTACCTATCTCTCCTTTATTTCCTTTCTCTTCATTTTCTCGAAGAACTTGTTAAAAATTGCAATGTAAATTCTTTTCAGATGTTACAACATCTTCTAGAATTTCGTACACGTACATTTACTAAATGTACTCTAAAACATCCCCGAAATTTGTCTTCAAGATGTCACAGTTCAAAGAAGAAAACGGAGGAAAGAGCAAAATGAATGTAATCGTACCATCCCACAAAAATCTGTATCAAAAATTAACAGATACAAAGAAAAGGGAAAGCTCTTACGACGGTTTAAAAGCCGGAAAAGGGAGGTAAAGGAAGGCAAAAAAAGCCAAGGAAAACTTCTGTTAGAAGAGGGCGTGTGGCGAGACAAAGAGAAAAAAAGATGTCACGGTCCATTCGTGAAATTTTCTTCGCGTGGACATTATTACGTGTTATAATTTACGAGGTCGTAGTTCAAGAAATGTGCGCGAAAATCTACTTTCACGAGTTGATGAGTTTATGGGGGTACCCGATGGTGGCCGGCGTGTGGCCGTCGTCCGACCAGAGGAAATCGGTCGTGGATTCCACAATTTCGCTCTTTCATCGTCAAGGGACTCCCTTCTTCTCTGTTCTTCGAGGTCAAGATTTCTTGCATTTGTTGATTTATTGCACCGAAGATAAAAAAAGACTAGCTGCACGAACTTTCAAGCACGCTTCTACTGTCAAACTTTTTCCCTCTTTTTTTATAAATAAAATTTAGTTGAATTATTCGGTAATTTGGTTAACAATTAGAAGGGGAAATTTAAGGAGCGTTAAAAATATATAAAATAGAATAAAATTTTTAGTTTTGAATGGATATTTAAAGTTCTTAATATACGTGAAAATTCTATAAATTTTTATCTATTTTCTCTCTTTTGCAAATAAAAATATTTCGATGAAACCTTTAATAATCGAGTTGCTAATAATAAAATATTTGAAATGTTATAAAGTCCAATTCGAGTGGATATTTCGAATGTTATAGACGCTTGATTGGAAATTCTACGTTTAAAGGAAGCATCCATCCACTGTCAGATTTTTATCTATTTCCCATTTTTATAAACAAAATCGATTTGATTGAATTTTTCAGTGATTAAGGAGATTGAAAACATTTGCGATGGGATAAAATTCAATTCAAGTGGATACTTAAAATATTACACACGCGTGGCTGGAAACTTATCGAAGAAGTCAATTTGCTTGCAGATGACAGGGAAGGGAGGGATGATAAAGCGAGAGAGAAATTGAGAAAAAGCAAAGCAAGAGAAGTTAAAAGCTGTGAGAACAAGAGGACGGACCCAAGACGTGTCCTGAAGGACGTGCAATGGGACTTTACGATCGTATTTATGGCCAATTTTATAACTAAGTCCCGTGAAATGTCTATTGTCAGTCCTCGTCTTTTTGACTTCGAGGACAACGGCTTTGAAACGAACATGAGCTTTCGAAAATGTGCTTTATGGGATGGTCCTTGTTGAAAATCGTACGCTACAAAGTTTTCTTGAAAAATTACATGAAATTTTTAACTTTTAGACTTTACTTAAACACCTAACGATATCTGAAAATTTTACATAACAGAATTTATTTTAACATCAACGTTTGCAGATTTCCAATTATAAAATCCGACAAAAATTAATACGAAAAGTAAGATTTGTTATATAAGGAATAATCTATTTGCGAATAATGAGTGGTATTATTAAAATTATGAAATGAAAAGGACCCAACTTTCATTCCAATTTTAAAACTTGTTACGCCATGCATGTAGTAAAATCGTTTAAGGATATCCATAAATGTCGATCACGTATCGAGCCAGGGAATGAATATTGCGGTGTTCTTGATGATACTAATTATAGTAAAAAAAAAACCTAACAGTAGCTACCGGTGTTTCGGCATCCTCTAAAATTCTTTCGTTTTTCTTCGAAGCATGACACGGCAGCTTTCACGGTATCCGTTTGTAACTAGCCGAATAGATCGAATCCATGAACTCAACAGTCATCTATTCGTATTTTTAATCGCCATCTTAATTATTAGTGAACTTTTTCGTATTCCAACTTGATTGAAGAGAGACAAAGACGATAAACAGAAATGAAACTATTCTTTCCTCGAATATTTCATATTTCCTGTTCGTACGTCTATACCCGAGAAACCGAGTTGGGAATTCAACAAGTAGCGAAATTGATCACAATTTTGTTCTTTTTCAACTTTTTTTTTTTTATTTGTTGAAATTACGATCAATTCTCGCGTTGAGAATTTTCAGTAATTTTTCTGGAGTTGCGCAGTGATATGGCTGATTATTTATAATAAGTTAATACTTATTATAGATAAGTGTAATTTATAAATAAGTATTATAAGTAAGTGAATATGCCTAATTTAGATAACTAAACCTTTTTCAAAATCAACGATAAAAAATCGTATAGTAGAAATCGTGCCAGAAATTGATGTATCTTGAGATAAAAGTCTTGTACGTATAACGATAGAGTAATGTCGTAGTGGATAGAAATCGATTCTTTGTCCATCTTAGCCGGCAATAAAACCTGAAAATTCGTCTTTTCTGTTGGCTATAAGATACAGCTACCGTAAGGCCAATTTTTATAAAGACCAATAACTCCCGCGTGCCAATAAAATTTACGAGACTCTGCGGTGCCCCTGCTGACCTACTCTCCGCTCCATTGTTCCGTTCAATGAACCTTAACTCGCAGAGGGCGACTTTTACCCTACCTTGAGTCCTTGAAAATTTCTGCAGACCAATGTGGGTTACCGGGACATTAAAATCTTCTATACTGTTGTAAAAGTATCTTTAAGATTATCTGAAGGGTTTTAATTTTTTTTTTGGAAGAAAGGTCCAAGACCGAAGAACAAGGAAATGAAATTAATTAAATCATATTGTAATTAATCTGTTACTATTCTACTCTAAAATAGCTGTTTATACAAAATTCATTTATTCGAATGAGAAATTGTAATTAGTGTTTGATTAAATAAACTCCTGCCGACCGAATCTACTTATCAGAATATTATACGAGTGAGAAATCAAAATGAACTGCTTGTCCATTGACAAATTCATGTAAACAGAATCTTTTTGTACCGTATTACAAAAATAAAGATAATTACATAAAACTTATGACATATTTCATTGAAACATGCCTGAACATGTGTGAAACATCTCAAGTCACTTGATCTATAATTTTCTCTGCGTACTAATCTTTTATCCCAAAAATTTTTCGAAATAGAAATACCCTTTCAAGTCTTCCACCACCAGCCTAATAAAATCTCAAGTAATCACTTTCGTAATTTGCTATTATCAACAAAAATCTCAAATACCTTTATGAACCTTAATATAAATATTTCATAATACTTTTAGCAGGATTTACTTTATTTTACCTTCAAGCCTAATACTTTTCTAAATTTTAACGATTATCAAATAAGCTAACAAATTTTTCCATTCCGATTTATCAGTAAAATTCGATATATCAATCTGAACTAGTCAGAATCCGTCAAAGCAATACGTTGCCGTTTTCACCGAAAATAAACACGAAAGAAGATCATCATCGGAGTGAAAAGAGGAAAAAAAGTAGGAAACAAGAAGAAGGAAGACTGGTCCGATTTGGTGCGCGGTTTTCTGGAGGCTCGGTATTGAAATTTGTCGCGGCGTTCACGGCTATCTTTCTCCTGTACAGCTGTTTAACCAGCTGTAACGCATCACACCTCCCCTTGTGGCGGTTTTGCGGCCTCGTGCCACTGCTGGCCACCATCTACGCGGCGGAATTTTTTCACAAAAGGCACGTGTGCATCGATAATACGATGGCTGTTGCGTGACCGCCGCTTCCGTTCGGTAACCGAATGGATTTTTATTCCCAACATGTCGGAGAAAGTTTGCGTTTCGTTTTAAAACTGTTGACGTACCTGGACGAGCGTTTCGAATCCCACAATTCCTGTCTTCCTGCAATTATTTTGCTGAGAATTAATTCCATGCCATTCCTAATCTAAGTACGAAAAAACGCTGTAATAAGAAAAACGAAAAACCTATGAGAGAAATACATACGTAGGTTTTTGTGTCGTATCACAATAATATCATATTCACAACAAACTAATTGAAAGCTAATCTCCATTAAAGCTTGTTTGCTAATCTCGCTATAAATATCACGATTGTCTGTCTTCTTTCAATCGTTTCGGTGAAAATTAATTCGCTGCCATTCGTAATCCGAGTGAGCGCATGAAACGCTCTAATAGGGAAAATGAAAACCGTACGAGAGAAAATATATGATATTCGCAAACCGGTTGTGAAACGATCTCCGTCAAAATGTGCGAGTCGATATCGTATTATAAACGAGACATGGATCAATCGAATGAAACATCAGGAGCAAACTTCTTCAACCTCGCCTCTAGCATCTGAACTTCTGAAACGTTTCAAATGTGAAAGAAATGGAGTCCCGATGCCAACTTGGCGCCCACGGAAACCAGCCGTATGGTCCTCGAGCGTCCTTGAAAAATTCAGGTCACGATCAGTGGGCGTGAGAAAACGAGACAGGCAAGGAAGAATTTATGTGTTTGTAACTCGTGCGAACACTGGTAGCGATCGCAGCCTAATGTGAATTCATTTTTAGGCAGCTCGTCGTGGGACACCTCTATTGTGAGCTTTAGCTAGCCGTAAAAGTGGAAAGGTATTTGACACAGTTTCTAAAAATTTAGGGCCACTGGGTCTTCGGGGCAAATTCGAAGGACAAACCTTCAAAGAGAAACTAAACTGGCACGAGCTACTGTACCATAGAAAGAGAGGAATTTTTACCGATGTTCACAGTTTTCTTAGCCTGTGCACAATGGAACGTGTTCGCACTCCTCCTCCTACAGTGCGAGAATGATTTACAGGGTTCCATTGGAGGCGACCGACTTCTGTTTGGCCACGCGACCCTCTTTTCGAGATGGAAAGAGAGATCGCCACCCCCTTAAGGCATTTGACAAATAACCTCGACAAAGAGACTCGCCCACCCGTGGTCCACTTTCGCGATCCGATTGAGATGTTTTCAAAATGTTTGGGACTGTTTGACAAGGAGCACGTGCCGTGTCGCGCACTTCTCTCTCAAGGTCGCCGAGACCACCCCCTACAGAGATTTCTCTGAGGTGAAATTTTCTTGATTATCTTTCTACAGATGACAGATATGTAATTTCGACAGTAGAAGATTTTCTCGTCGAGGCACTCAAATTTCTATAGTTCTATCGCGATCGTTCCATGATTTTTTCATCTCTCTATTCTTTATTTTTTTTTTTATGTATATAGTATCGTGTAGTTAATCGATAAGACATTGATTTTTTTGTGTATATTGTCCTCGAGGTCCATTCTCCATCGTCTGTTTGATTAGAAAGACAAGTACAAACTTCTTTGGAATAGAAATATTTTCACGAATATATTGTTGGATATTCCAGACGAATAAAATACTCGATCAAATTGAACGTTGATCTTTCTTTTCATAAGGTGAGCCTGAATTGTTTTTAAGATCTAGTTTTCATTCCCGTGATCAAAACGACTATAAATTGTACACGTCGTTGAAAATCTTTTTACGAATACATTATTTATTTTTATTATTTATACTGAACTATGTATGCCAAAGAACAAGCGTCTCCTTTTTAAGATTCGCTTTCTATCGTTTTCGTAGCTGAAAACACAATAGAAGCACCATAAAGAAGAAACCATTTATCCCTGATAAAATAGGGAAAAACGAGGTGTCGAGAGGCGACTATTTTGCCCGACGATTGCGATCGTTGCTCGTAAATTAGAAAGTTATTAGGCGGGCAATTGGATGTCGATTAATTTCCCCAGACAAATGAACGTATATACACGCTTCGCACAACACAGCCTCCGCCTATGAGAACATCTATACGGGTGTCAGTTGCTCCGTGAAATTCTCCATCAATCTACAAAATTATCCGACATATGGCTGCTAGAGAAGCTGCTACCTTTTTTTTTACGCATCTCGCGCGAGAGGTGCCACTTCCGGTCTACTATTTGAATATTCATTGGAAGCATCTCTAAACAGGCACATTTAGATTTACAGTTATTTGTACGGGGAACGTTCCCAAACTTAATTCGAATTGACTTTTAATGGTTTCACTACTGATCTGTTTTTTTTGTTAGACAGCTTGTGCTATCCCTGTTCTCTGTTTAAATGATCGAGTACTGACCGATGGTTTATCATATTACAGATGCATCATTTTCTTTCTATTTCATAAAATTGTAAAGTCTAGATAGACGAAATAAGTACGATAAAAATATCAGGCGAATCTTTAGAATTCTCTTTCATAGCCACACGTATGTTCAAATGAATCTGAAAATATCTAATATATTGCGTGCAATTTTATATTTTTACCAACATAATTAAAAAGAATGGAACCTAAACAGAGATTCATCTCACTTACTAAATATCATACTCCATTTTCGATGTTACGTCGTTTTTGTATTCGCTTGTATATTAAACCTTTAAATTTTCCACAACTGCATAAGAATCCGCAGTCTAATTCTAACAAATACCTTACTGTAAATACTGCGTATATTTTTGCAATTCGTACGTTTCCACGCCATTAAAATTCCCATAAATGCATAAACGTCCGCACTTATGACAGACGTCGTGTGACGTGTGTGGCAAGGAAAACGACGAAAGAGGTCGAACCTACCTGAAGAAGGCTTGAAAAAACGAAAGAAGGAAAGAGAAAACGCGTGATTATAACGCCCCTTGCTTATGGGCCACGGGGTGAACTCCGTAGAGGCGCCGGTTCAAAGTTCGTGGCATACGTATGAATTATGCATTCGGTGCACAGCCTGTGTGTAATCATCCGGTGCATCATTATCCCGAGAGTTTCTGTTACGATTCCATATGGCACGAGATCTCGCCGCGATCTCGCGGAACCGATCGAAAAAAAGCTACGGATAACACGAAGTGTACCGTGCAGGCTAATTTAGAGGATGAATCGTTATGATCTTGCGGGACTTTGGATCACGCTTGATCATTGGTTACGCGAAGTCCACGGTTTCAGTGTTCGAAGAAGTGATTTCTGTTTGTTAAACGGTTGATACGGGTGAAGACAGGTTGAGATTTTCAGTGTAGAGTTACGTTACAATCGATGATAATTAAGTCTCGAGTTAACAAAGGCTGGAGAAGAATTATAAATTGTAACAACTGTGATATTAATTTAGTAAGACTGAATATTTTGTAGGATATAGGAAAACTTCGTTTCTTCCTAATTATTAATAATAAAATAAAATAATAGAAAGAAGATATATTTTTGTAGAGAAGATATTACTGTACTAAAATCTAAAATCAGTTTTACGAGGAAAGATTCGTTTATATTAATTTAATTAGTTATAAGTCGTCGAGAGGCTGAAAGAGTTAGAACCCTTGGGAAGAAATTGATGGAATTTGTTTTTGAAGAAATAGAAAAATTGTGATATAGGAAAATATGTGGAAAGGATTGTATGACAATGTTCGACTGATTTCCTTTCAGTCTTTTATTTCTTCGTTTTGACGGCTCGATATTTTGACAAGATTTCCTCGTATCGTAAGGATAACAATTATGCAAGGAAGAAAGTGTGAAAGTTTGTCGAATAAGCCAGGTTTTCTGGTGCGTTGCGGATGTTTATTCGACGAGAAAACTAGAGCAAGGCTCGAAAGAGAAAATGAAGAAACTTGGAAAGGTAAATTTTACGATCTGCTGCCTTTGAAAATATAGTATTATACCTTTGCTTTTATCCTGCTGTTAGGATTGTTATCTTTGAAAGAACGTAGAAGGATTCGTAAGAAAGAGGAACTAGTATTGCAACGAGAAGATGAACACAAAGAGGGAAAGGTTAGATGGTTCGGAAATATCTTTTTGCAAAATATCGCAATTTTTTTAATTTACTCAAAATAGGAAGCCAGAGAAGATGAAACACGTTTAGTAGAAAAATCGAGAAAAGATTACAAATTTACAAAGTGGTCGAAATTGAAGATACTTCGACAGAAGGAAGAAAATAAAAAATGGCAGGAATATTTGAAACGACATAAAAATTGGATCTTTTGTGCAGCTTTGATTAAACTAAAAGTAAAGCGTCTTCTAAACAATGGTAAAGAATTACATTTTAATCTCGATGTATTTTAGGTTTCCTTATCGCGTCAAGAATGGCATCGTACTTGTCATTTGAAGGAAAGAGCAATTATTCGGAAAAATATCCATTTGGAAAATATTTTAAAGTATTCTACGATCGTCCGTGATATAATTATTAAAAGATACTCAGTAAAATTTCACTTTTTTTCGCAGAATAAGATGGAAATATAAAATCGACGAAGCATTGTCGTCTGATTCTATAATTTTCGACAAAGTTAGTTCTTCTTTGCTGAGAAATCTTTTTCCCAAAATTTTCTACAACTTCCTACGTGCAATATAAACATTGTTTTTAATCAAATACGATAGATAATGAAGCGCGAACGAGACAGAAAGAAACAACTAAGACTTCGTCAAGAAAGATTGATAAAAATCATCACGAAGATCGCTCAAGAGATGAACAATGGTATTCGTTTGTGGAAGAAGCCAAAAGACGTGTGTGTAAAGAAGACGAAATTGAAAGAGATTAGCGAAGGAAGTTTATCAGAAATCCTTTTCGAGGAGATTCAAGGGGAGGAATCTTTAATTACGGAGAAAACTGTTCCGGAGGATAGTGAAAAGGATCGCAAGGTCGAAGATTCAGGATTGAATCTTAAAGAAGATAAAAAAGATGCTGAAGCTAAAAAAGATGCTGAAGCTAAAAAAGAGGGACGTACTTTGGAAGATGAAGAAGATTTCGAAAAATTCCTAGTAAAAGAATCCAAATCATCGATAGAACAAGTATTCGAGCAAGACACTTGCTTCTTTGCAATTCCAAGCATCGTCACTTTTGATGTAAATATTCTAACTCAGTTCCCTTAGAAATTTCAATACTAATTTAATTAGTGTTTGCGTTTAATTCTGAACGTATTCTCAATTGATCTACTTCTTGAATTTTTATTCTAAATTAATTAACACGCAGTATATTTAATCAGGACTTCGAAGCGAATAAGAAGTATTCTCGTAAAGTGATAGTCAGAAACAAAGCAGCAAAATGGGCGTATCTGCGATTCCATAAAGTGTACACAGAAGTGTGGGAGCCTGCAGTCATCGAGGTTCCCGAATGATTAATTTATGAATTTTATAACTGAAATCAGAAAGAACGTATTCGATAAATATTTCGAACTCAGATCGACATTATGGACGCTGCAAGGGTCAAACCTGGTCTGGACGTGATGGTCAACGTAAAATTTTCACCAGTTTACGAGGAAGAAGTGGCAGCAGAAATCTCGTTCCTTACTCTGAGTCCAGATTATCCCGAAACTTTTCATGAATTTCGTATTCCAGTTCGTTGCGCTCCACAAAGTGCTACACCTGTTTTGGAACCTAAGGAAGTCAGGTATTTTTTTTTTATTTATTTATTAAAATTACAATCAATCCTCGCGTTGAGAATAATGCAGTTCTAATTTGTATTTTATATTTAACGACACAAAATTCAACGGGGAAAGTACGATGAATAGACCGCAGATATTTATACAATTTTGTATCATTATGAACACGCTTGAAAAAATAAATTGTAAATTTCGCTTCGCTCGCTAAATATTATAAGTGTTCCACTTTAGATATTTTATACATTTTGTCCGGATTTTGTAGATTTTAAAAATTTTAAATTTCCCAAGAATGCATGAACATCCACGATTTATATTAATAGGTTCCCTTCAGCTCCGATTTGGAGATACGACAACGCAAAATTCAACGAGAGAACTCTTATTATCTCCAACGATGGTAGTAAATCCTTTTCCATTGTAATTGAAGAAAGAAACGATCGTGACCATTCTTTCTTATGGCATTTCGATCAGGCGGATATACAAAGCGTAAAATCGTCCATTTCGTGCTTCGGTCAGTCTAAACGTTTAGAATATTTAACACAGGTCAGCAACATCTCTGATAAATTACGTATACGTGTTTTTAGACAAACAAGAGACTGAACAAACAAGCGTAGAGAATGTGGATGACAACAAAGACGTCTCGGTTAATCAGAAATCTGGAAAAATGTATGAAATCGAAGTACCTCCAAAATTCAAGTGTCGTTTAAAAATCACTTTTCGACCGAGATACATAGGTCTTCACCACGAAGTGTTGGAAATTTGTTTTTTGACTGAAAATAGGACACTTGGAAAATTGGTTCGTAACTCACAATGCAAATTATACGAATAGTTAAAGACTAGAGAATACAAAAATTGTCTCGTTTTTCAAGTAGAGTGTTCCAATTTGGACAGAAGTGATTGGTTATCAGATCCACTTAGATCCACCGTGTATTGATCTAGGCATCGTAATGATCGATTCTGACATTTGTCAGCAATCTTTTACTATCGTTAATAATGGTAACCTTTTTATAATCAAAGGTGGCTACGATATTAATTAAAGTATCAGAATGCGATTGGTATTTTAGGACGTAACAGTGTGGAAGTTTTAACGAAGATACCAAAAAGTTTGGGAAATCAAGTGTCAGTTTATCCAAAGTCAACGATCGTACAATCTGAATCGTCCTCGAAAGTTAATGTGAGATTCATACCTGAATCCAGTATCATTGATATCTCTACACGGTACAAGAAATCATCTAAATTATAGTAGAAATTAATTGAAATTTATTTTAATTAATATGTCACTCACACATTCGTTCTGTATTTTTAGATTCTACGATCCAACGTGCAGCATGCTAGAATTCCCCATTCAAGTACAAATTATGTCTCAAGGACCGAAGAAACCACCGCCATTGATACTGAAAGCTCTTGCTAGTTTAACTACGTGTCGTGGTCTAATATTAGGTCAGTCATTAATTTAAAAAAACGAAGAAAGAAAAGAATAAAATGCCAAAGGATATTCAAATAGATAAATAAATCTTAAAATGCATTGACCAAATCAAAGATAGCAAAATAGAGCTTGAAATTAGTAAAACTAAAGTCGATGGAAAAACAGTTTAAAATAAAAATAAAATATTAGCAATAAGAGCCTAAAACTAGATGAGAAAGATCTTAGGTTTCTTTTGTATTATTTATTTTGCAGAACCACCGTATGTCGATCTGGGATATGTCCACACACACGAGTCTGTGTACACAGAATTAACACTAACGAACGAGTCTTTATTAATTCAAGAATACGCCTTTATCGACTTACCTCCGTCTATGGAAATACATCCAAACCATGGTTTTGGTGCCATTCTTCCTGGAGAAACTATCAAACTTCATCTGATTTACTCTGCATGCTTAACAGACATTCCTGGGAATGAGATTGGAGAAAATGGATTGACCGGTGAACGAAGGTTTAGCAGTTCTTTCAGAAAACGTAGATTCATTTTGTTGTTACATTCACAAAGATCAATGAATGATCTCTTTTATCAGCTTCCAAGTGCAAGTAGTTACTTTGGCAGAGCTCGCTGGGTGTAAAGGACGAACAATATTGAATAAACTGAAGAATGAAATAAACAGGCAATCGACAGTTCCACGGTATCGTGGACTCCCACCACCAGTGCCTATGAACCTTAAAACTCCCAAAGTAATACGTCGAATGACTGACCGGGACGAAGATAATCTGGAAAATCAATTAAGCAATGATTCTGTGATGAACGAAAAAGATCCAGATGGTAAAAGATTATTCTCAGATCAATTTATAAAAATTGATAGAAGTAAACTGCGGATTTGTGCGTATTTACTGGAAATTCGAAGGTTGAAGAATGCACAGATACTAAAAATAAAAAATCAAGCTTAGAAATAGATTTAAAGAAATCTTTGGTTTCATACTATGCAAAAATATATAGAGTATCTAAAGTATAATACTGATTGTAAAATTTATAGTGATAGCAGGTAAAACAATTCTCTACTTACGCTTCAGTTTTTTAATTATATTCATAAAAAAATGAATTTGCATACAAATTCGCAGTCTAGTCGTAAGAAATCGTAATTTTTATGAACAAATATTAGACAAGAAAGAAGTCACGGATGCTATGATAGAAAAGTTCCATCATTTGGATAGAAGAAAGGAGAAGAACTCGATAGAAATTTATGTGTACATTATAGACACATTTTGCGAGCTAAGCGAGCAAATTATCGAATTTCCTCCAACCCCTTGTGGTTCGTTCTCAATGGTAAATAGATAAACAAGTGTCTAATAAATAAATAAATAAATAAATAAATAAAATAAAATATATTAACCAATCAATTTGTTGTAATAAACGAAATTAGGCTTCGGTGTATCTGAGGGGCTTCAACGCGGCTTCCTATCCTCATTGCACCTGCGGAATTATAAAAAATCAACGTAAAGAGTTCACAGCTCGTTACCAATTTAAGAGTTCCTCCGATAGACTCAAGATTATGCCACAGTCTGGTGTTTTACAGAGCAATGAGTTTATCGCTGTAAATTTCATGTTCAAGCCAAAGTTACCGAAAAATATGATTTTCGAAAACGGTCTTAGATTGAAAATGAACGTCGATGAGCAGGAGACGAAGACTGAAAAAATCGACGAACCGGCAAAAGAAGGTATTTTTATTAACGCTAAAACGACCAGTCAATTTCGGATGCAAATTCCATGTCAAGAAATTAAAAAATATGATTTCTACGATATTTATAAGAAAATTCAATAATTTCCAACATTTCAAAAGTACAACTGAGATAGTAATAAATATAAAATAGAAAAATTCACAACGAAAAGAATAATTAAACTCTTCTAAAAGCAGGAAGAAGAAAGAGGAAGAAAGAAGTGGAGGAGAAGAAGATTCCTGAAGTTGATAAAGTAACTGGCGAAATCAGCTTATTGGAAACTTTCGAACGTTGTATTTCCACGATTTTCGTGACATGCACGATCGATTTAGAAACGAAGGATGGAACGAAACGCGATGAATTACTTTTTGTGAAATTAATTTGCCCCATTAGTAGACCGGAAATCTTGGTCTTGAACGAGGATCGTGAAATTGCCTTTGGACCAACAGCGATTGGTACATCTTCCAGAAAATTTCTCTTCGTGAAAAATATTTCCAATCAGTAAGTACCAACATAAATAAAAAACGAACGATTTCTAAAATAAGAATTTGTCATCTTTCTCTTTTAAACAATATTTAATATTAAAAATTCGAATGTTAAATATTAGAAGAATAATAATTTTATAAATGTTATAAGATATATATATGAGAATATTTAAGAAAATGATTTCAAAATTGGTATTCGTTTCAATTAGAAACGTGAAGATAGACGTGAGTTTATTAGATCCATTTGGACCATTTTTCGTGCCTCCTGGAAGGACGATCGAAACTGGTTCCATCTTGAAGCTTCCAGTTACGTATCAGCCGGAAGAAAATCACGAAGATGAAGTGAGCTATCTTTAAATTGAATGTAATCCTTTGTTTAATAATTGGGAGGAAAAATTAAAAAGCATTGTAGGTAGGGATTCTAATAAAATCTGTCCGTGGCGCCTTGCTTTTGAAAAGAAATGTCCATCCGTTTCCTTCTATAGTTCGCGTATCTTTGATTTTGTACCTTCCTGGGCCAGGAATTTCCCAAGATGGACCAGGCCTGACAAATTCAACGTTTATATTGAAAGGATAATTCTTCGTGTTTTTTGGTTTCCTTGGTGATTTTGGGTCGTAATGACCAGGTCCTGGTTCCTTTGGATCTTTGTAACATAACGCTAGATCTTTCAACATCGCTCTGGTACCTGATACCTTAGGAAATCTGTCGAGAGATAACCGTTTATTTTTTGATTATTATAAAAATTAGAATATTCATTTCGGGGGAATAGAAATGTAACTCCCTTTCTCCTCTTAATATTTTTGCGGAATAAATACCTCACATTGCATAAATGTAAATTTTGATAATAATACCTTGGACAGGTGGTCCAACGTCCCTTAAAATAATACGATTTATGCAACAATTTGTCCATTTCTGCTGGCAACGATCTGGGCCAGTCTCCATGATCCTCCAATTTCACAGTTGCAAAATAGCCCTTGATCGTGCTTTCATCCCTTGGCCCTGAAAACAAATCGATTGATGTAGAATATTTGAAACGCGTAACACCGATCTTGAATAACCTGTGAACAAATTGTAGGGTCCTTTTTTTCCAGTAACCTTCTCCAGGTAAGTTTCAAGAGATTTTGGATGTCTCACGTCGTACCTAAAAAGACAAATAATTCGTCAGTTCCAAATTTTCATGTTCATATCTTCTTGACAGATAGTAAAATTGTAAATTACGAACAAATTGCATGGCAGTGTCCAAGGTTTCATTAGAGTACGGAATCTAGGCCGCAAACCATCGTATTCAAAAGTTGGCACGCAAGACTGTCCCTCGCGTCTTCTTTTGTCCACGTAGTAATAAGGACACTTCCTTGTATACCCTGAAACAAACAATCAAGAGAGTTAGTAAGATTTATCAAGCAACTTATATCTATAAAGAAATAATTTCGAATCATTCGCCTGGCCCAGGAGTAGTCGATGGCCAAGCAGGTTGGAAAAGGGGAACAGTTCCAAATCCAACGTTTCTTTTAACAGCTTTGCAAGCTTCGTTCAGGATGATATCAGGCCACTGGGGTATTTCGTGGGTTCCTGGACCACGTCCTGTCTTCATCAGGTATTTCTGCGTCGCATATTTTTCTACTCTCCCTCCCATTGTCCTCGAAAATTCTTCAGACTCCAACTCCTTCTTCCAGCTAGTTTTCATTTTGAAACAAATTTTCTCTACATTAATCGCGATATAATAGGAAAAGGTTTAACTCTTGTACAGATGACCAAAACGTTCACGATTCTTGGGTAACCAGCGTATTTCATGCAGGAATTTTGGTACATCAGATACGCAGCGATAATTTTCTTACATCTCCGAAATTTTCAATTTTCTCATTCTGCATCGTACCAAGTACAATTTTAAGCAATCTGAACGAGAAAATTACGTAAAACTGTACTATAATCTGATGATATAGAAATGAGAAAAGCAGTCACGAGTGGTTAAACCCATATATCTGAACCTTTATCGTCCGAAGCTTTGTTACTTAAAATTTTGTGCATAAACTTTCATCTTAAAGACGTGAATTGTCGTAAAGAAATCTAAAACGGTGTAGTGGCATTTTTATAAAAACGTACAAAGAGTTAATTGTTAATAGCATTTAATGGAAATATACCTGATGCCAGTGGATTTGCTTTTAGCAATCAAAGGATCGTACGATCCCACTGTTATTGATGACACTGGATCGTTTGTGTAGAATTTTGGGTGTAATCCAATGTGTGTGCCACGTTTTGATCCGGTGCCGAATGGCGCACCAGGCTTCTTCATGCGTGCAATTAGGCATTGGCATCGCCATTTGCACGCACATCGACAAATTTTAAACGACTGCGTTTTGGTTCCACAAGACATCGTGATTTTTTTTAATCGATCTTCCTCAACTGCTAATTTCCAAATTTTTAACATTAATCGTGTGCGATTACAATACGACTGCGGATACTTATGCAATACGTATTTTCAACGCTAACTTTTTTGTAACTAAACTTTCTTTATAATTAAAAAGATTTGTCTTACGTATTATAATGAGCGCTATACCATAATGCTATAAACTGTATTTCGTATGTTATAATGAATATTATAGTGAGTACCGTACTCTGTATAGTTTTATATATCTTATATAACGTAGCGTTATGTAGAAAATTTCCAACAAGTGGACAAAAATCCACATCTAGCGATAACTATCCTTTTCTGATATCTTATCTTCTTGCTTATTGATTGTCCTTACCTAGGAAATATTTCTTTAATTACATATTGCAATCATGAACAAAGGCTTTTAACGAGGTTGACAAGGTTAATAAAGTAAAAACACAAATTTTGAATTCCTTCTGCGATTGGAACTAAGTTCATACGATATCTGTCGATCGATGTATTCTAGAATCTTTCACGTTTTTCAACGGAAATTGGATTATGTTACTATCGATATAAAATTTTTGTAAATTTACGAATCTGCAGCCCACATTAGAAACAAATAATGAAGCGAATTAATTTCTGCTAGAATCAAGAATATTTCGAAGTTTCCAGTTCCAGAACGAGAACGAGATGGAGCGTGAAACTTACGGGACGAGGAGTGGTGCCATCTTATGTCTTGAAGCCTCGATTTCGGGTTGCTCGTTTCGAACTTACCGACGAGAAATCCATAGAACTAAGGATGTCTGTAAGTTTGAAACAACCATTGTAAATATTTTTGCATTCTTTACTCTATAAACTTTTAACATTGCACAAAATACGTATACGATGTATACAGATATCTTCGTTCACTTACGCTGTTAATTATCAACAGCGGATAATTAGCGAAGCTCTCCCCGTATACCTTTGCGTGATAAAATAGTTGCTCGATCAATTTCTAAAGTTTCCCTATTAGAAAAGAAAAAGTACAGAAACCAGAGAATAAATTTGGTCAGAAACTTGATAAAGGAATAATAATCTAGCATTTAACATTTATTGAGTCTTCATTGTCAACAAGAATGATGTATTTTAATTTATGCGGCCTGTATTTTCCATTCAAACACCGATTACGAGCAATTAATTAACTGGATAATTTGATTCTCAACGAACAAATAACTAAATAAAGGATGGTGCAGTTTAATGCAGAAAGAGCAATCACCACAAATGTAATTGTAATTGGATCGTGAAAACGTATGAGCCTGTTGTTTCAAGATTAATTGGAGAAGCGACGCATGAGAGGCTTCTAATTACTCCCGGTAATGCCACCACGCGACGAATTAATTGCGATCCATTATCTTTCGTCCGTATTTTATCGATTACCATTTTCATACAAGGTACTAAACAATGAAGTTTCACGTAACTCCCAAATGATCCGTGCTCTCTCTATGATTCATTGTATCCTCGCTGGATATGCATATACGGGATATGTATAACGTTTGCAAATTTATTCAATCTACACGAAACTAATCGACGACCGTGTCAACAACACTAAACGATTTTGTTCTCTTTCGGCTTATGCCATGTGAGCCGGATGTTACGCGCAAGGAATCACGAACCTTTTTAACACTTTGCTCAGTAAATTCGTGGATAATTAAGAGAAATATCTATATGATCAATATTTCTTTTAAATATTCGTATCTCTATGTTATAAACTTTTCATGTGTTTAGATCGCAGAAACAGTGTTTTAATTAAATTCGAGTATCTGTTACGATAAAATACTTGGAAATATAGATTGCACATTTTATAAATAATTGTTTATATTATGCAAAATATTATTCTTACAAAACTATTTGTTATCATCAACGTCAACTTCAACATCAACTTCAACTTCAACTTCAACTTCAACTTCATCTTCAACTTCATCTTCAACTTCAACTTCCACTTCAACTTCAACTTCATTCAACTTCAACTTCAACTTCAACTTCAACTTCAACTTCAACTTCAGCTTCAGCTTCAGTTTCAACTTCAACTTCAACTTCAACTTCAACTTCAACTTCAACTTCAACTTCAACTTCAACTTCAACTTCAACTTCAACTTCAACTTCAACTTCAACTTCAACTTCAACTTCAACTTCAACTTCAACTTCAACTTCAACTTCAACTTCAACTTCAACTTCAACTTCAACTTCAACTTCAACTTCAACTTCAACTTCAACTTCAACTTCAACTTCAACTTCAACTTCAACTTCAACTTCAACTTCAACTTCAACTTCAACTTCAACTTCAACTTCAACTTCAACTTCAACTTCAACTTCAACTTCAACTTCAACTTCAACTTCAACTTCAACTTCAACTTCAACTTCAACTTCAACTTCAACTTCAACTTCAACTTCAACTTCAACTTCAACTTCAACTTCAACTTCAACTTCAACTTCAACTTCAACTTCAACTTCAACTTCAACTTCAACTTCAACTTCAACTTCAACTTCAACTTCAACTTCAACTTCAACTTCAACTTCAACTTCAACTTCAACTTCAACTTCAACTTCAACTTCAACTTCAACTTCAACTTCAACTTCAACTTCAACTTCAACTTCAACTTCAACTTCAACTTCAACTTCAACTTCAACTTCAACTTCAACTTCAACTTCAACTTCAACTTCAACTTCAACTTCAACTTCAACTTCAACTTCAACTTCAACTTCAACTTCAACTTCAACTTCAACTTCAACTTCAACTTCAACTTCAACTTCAACTTCAACTTCAACTTCAACTTCAACTTCAACTTCAACTTCAACTTCAACTTCAACTTCAACTTCAACTTCAACTTCAACTTCAACTTCAACTTCAACTTCAACTTCAACTTCAACTTCAACTTCAACTTCAACTTCAACTTCAACTTCAACTTCAACTTCAACTTCAACTTCAACTTCAACTTCAACTTCAACTTCAACTTCAACTTCAACTTCAACTTCTTCATCATCATCGTCATCAACATCAACATCACCATCATCAACGTCACAACATCATCATAATTCGTAGATTTTTCCAACGATTCTTTTCTCTGGAGTATTTGTTCATTTCCTCTAAATTTCCCAGGAATCTTCATGTTTCAATAATATAAGTAAAGCTAATTTTCCACGAATATTCAGACTGCAATTAAAAATCCAATTTCCAATTTAAAAATAATTCTCGGTATCGTGGACGTTACTTTTCTTTCGAAATCCGTCCATCGTACGGTACCATCGATTCAATCCCATTCTTCTGCAAGATACACGAAACATATAAGAAAACAGCTCACGGCTTACAATATTGTTCTCCTAATGGTGTACCATTGTCTGGTTAGAAAAATGCTATTCTAAATCAGGAAATCGTCGACTGGAGGCGAGTATCGGATTCGAAAGGACAACAAATGGCGATAACTTTATCCGCGCCTTTCGCGACGACTTCCAATGGCTCTATCGTGGTCAAAGGATTATCTGTTATTTTGATACGGACGCGACGAGAAATGTAATTTCGTTGTCATCTCTAATATTATATTGTACGAGTATGAGGAAAACGTTGCTGGAATCTAGGAAACGAGAAAACGAGTTCCTTGATCGTTCGACGAGTTTCACACCCTCTCTGAATAAATGACAAAAATCCCACCCTCCTAAATTGCCCTCGACGTCCACCTCGACAATTTTTTTCTTCGTTTGACAGCTACTATTCCAAAGAATTAAGGAGGAGGAATTTTCTTTATTGAAACATACTCTTTCATGTTCTTTCCCCAAATGGCGACTATTTAATTTTCTGAGTGAAATGAAGTATCGTTGAAAGTGTTTCAATGTATTTTAAATTATAGCTCCTGCTTGATGATTTCTTTTAATTTTCTGAATGGTAATCTTCGAGAGTACGAAATACTTAGTTCTAATAATTGTTTGTATCGCGTTACCTTTCTCAGAAGAATATAGAATAATTATCTTCTGTCGTCAATGAATTCTCCCTTCAAGAGCTTAACACGCCGACAGTAATTAATTCTTCCTTATCTCTGTAATACCTATTCTCAGGTCTGGAAATCAAGGATTACACAGAAACGAACGGCTGCAAATAAATTGGCATGATCCTCGAATACTGACAATTGCTAAACTGTTTCCACCGTATCTACCTATTTAACCCTACGTTTTATTCCTTTAAACAAACCAGGCGGAGAATTTAATCGTTCCCGTTTGAAATTCGAGCCAACACGCAGATCGAACTCGTTAATGTCTATATAATCTCGGCACTTTGAATCCTTTTGGGTTAGCTTGGATGACTTGCAATAAGTGCTTTGAAGCCACGAACTCGCCCCAGATTCTAGCGAAACAATTTCCTGTTGCGGATACACGACTCATGTCGGATACTTGCAAACAAAGTTGCCTTTTAAACATTGCCACGAACTCTTCAAAGGATAGTGAAGTTAAAATTGTACGGCGTAGGTGAAGTATAGAAAATTGGATCGCAAGAATCTTTGACAACCGACGCCGTGTCGTGGATGGAAAGTGTCAAATCGAAGTTCCGCGAATTCGATAAATAAGTTTTTCAAAGAAATATTTAATAACGAGTGAGAAAAAGTCTGGTGCGTAATTACAACCACGAAAAGTAGATTATTTCTATACGATGAATCTTGAAAAACTCGTGTCGCGCAATAAATCTACTTGATCAGTTCGATGAATAAATTTTCTAGAAAAATATATTGCGAGGAATAGAAAAAGGTTCCATGAGCGCTTGCGATCGAAGGAATTTAAATGATTTCCATGTATGCGATGGATTTTGAAAAAAAAAACAAAAAAATATATTATAATGAACTGGCCTGATAAATTCGATGAATAAATTATTTTGTAATTCTTTGCAAAGAAGAAAGAAAAGTCTCGCGCATAATTGTGATCAAAAGAATTTTAGATTATGTCTATGTGATGGATGTTGAAGAGATTTTTATAACACAATGAGCAACTTTTGAATACAGAATTCTTTGACAAATGAAATATCATTAAGCTTCGTCTCGTTTCATTAACGTTGAGAAATTGTGCAGTTGTAAAATGGTGAACTTTTGGCCGAATAGATTTCCAAGCTTTTGTTACAACTGGTGTACGATTAAGCTTCGTGTCGTTTTACCAACGTTGAGAAATTGTATAATTTTCGAATGGTGAACTTTCCAGTGAAAAGTACTCCGAAGCAAGACAAACCGTGTACATTAAACTTCGTGTCATTTTATTAACGTTGAAGGATTGTTATGACACCGTGTATTATACCTGTACAATGGCGAACTTTTCAATGAAGAGTTCCCTTCAGACAAGACATTAAGCCTCGTATTGTTTTACCGTAATATCGAGGACCTGTTTCATCAGATGCTTCCTTTCTCAAGTAGAAATATAATATTACAATTTGCACAGTTTCTTGACGAAAATCCAAATCTTTTATCTCGCGGAAACTCTTCAACTAAAATAACTAAATCAAGACATTTTCGGTTACCTTTCGTTGGTATGCATAGCATAAATTTTCACGCGAATTCTATTATTGTAAATCACCAGAGAAGTTTCATAATGACCTGTCGCACCAAGCTAATCATCTAACGTGTACAGATTAAATTACAGTAACCAGGGACGACTAAATTCTTTTATCTTCTTCTATTTATCTTTATGTTTCTTATCTTTTTCGTACACACCGAAACATAACGCTCTCTTCTTCCTTTTTCTCGTCATTTTTCTCGCTGTTCCACCACTTCCGTCTCTTCACTCCGTTCTTCACAATAGTTTGGCATAATTTAGACACGTAGCTCGATAAGATGATATTTCTAAAAATTTAATAAACCACTAATGTCCAAAGCAATTTACCAAAATCCTCAACTTCGTCGAATTAAATCGTTGTTCAGCAGCATAATATACAGGGTGGTTGATAACTGGTGATACAAGCGGAAAGGGGGTGATTCTACGCGAAAAAAGAAGAAAACATAGAATAAAAATTTCTTTTATTGATTTTTTTTTTTTTAATTTTTCCATCGAGACAACGATCTACAGTGAGATCCGTTATAACGAGACGCGATAAAGTGCACGCGTACCGAGCGAAAATTCAAAGTCGATTTTCTCGAAAACAAAGCCTCGAACGAAAAATTTTTATTCTATATTTTCGACTTCTTTTTTCGCGTAGAATCACCCCCTTTCCGCTTGTACCACCAGTTACCAACGACCCTTTATATTTCTTTATAGAACTGTTCATCTTTTTCTCTCGAATAATATTACAATTATATTTTTTATTCACTGTATATCGCATACTGTATTTACGATATGTAAATCACAATTTATCAATTGGAATTTTGCGCGCGTGCTATCCGATTTTCAGAGGGCTTCGTTTCTCGAATGTTTCGCGATTCGCATGAATTATCCATCGCCACGAAAATTATAAATATATATTTATGTTAATAATACGAATTTATATAAATATTTCTCAAATTCCCGCCGGCTGCTTAATGTTTGATCAACAAGCTGTCGAATTGCACCGAATTGATTAATTGGTATCCCGTGTCACTTTATGTTCAAAAATATTGTAGATACAAAATACCGGATCGTGTCCATTGATTTTTCGACTTTCGTTGATGGATGTGCTCGAAGGCGATATCCCACGCCCACGAGATAAATCTCCGCAAAGATCCACCATAAAAAGGAGGAAAGGAAAAGCTGAGAGTGGAAAATCGGCGAAGGCGGAGTTTGACGACAATCTGTTACCGAACGAGGAATTGGCGATATTCGGTGGAAACCTCAAACGATCTGAGGATCGTAGCGGTTTCTCCTTTTGGAATGTCGACGAGAACATGCAGTTACTGGTCCCCGAAAGGAAAACGGTATGATAAAAATCTCATACGATTTCAATTGGAAATCTCTCTTTTATGCTTTCCATATAAAACTTTTTCTCCTGCCCATGTTCTATGTGCGCTTGTTTTATTGAAAATTTACATAGACATGACTTCGACTTGGCAGCATTTTTCATGAGCGACAGATTTGACTTTTAAAGCATCAATCAATCAAAGTTTCGTATCTACCTTTTAAACGTTTAATTCTTTCGCGAAGAACACAGAATGATAAATTTAGAAAATAATTGTTTCTGCATTTCCAAGATTCTCTGTGTCTCTGTAATCAGATACGGAAAATACGTACCTTATACCTCGTGGATGGAGCGCGCAGTTTTATCTTCCTTCAAATCCACTGAGATGTTATAGAATAGTGATGGAATTCGTATGAATCGTGCTTTATTATACAAACAAAAAGCTCCACCGTTTGTTCATTTTTATTTTCATTCACATTGTTGCGTTTTCGAAGATATTGTTCATTTTTTCAAAGCATCATTTATTTGTTACGTTCTACGATATAACATCGAGATGGATCGTAGAATGTCATTAACGATTGCAAGAATATCGCAAGAATACTAATTATTATAACCGCGGAAAAGGAACAACGACGACATAATTCCAAATTGAAGGGATCTATTCGCTTGCGTATCTTCAAAGATTTCTACGTTTCCTAAAGTCTTCTGCTTTTAACGTCCGATTAAAATTAAATAAATCGAAAAGTTCGATGTTTCTAATTACAAAGAGTCCGATAATGCTTCAAGAATTTGTCTCTCGCGTTACAGGTGGAATTCGGTGTACGATTTCAAGCTATTAGCGAGGGAAAGGATTCAGACGCGAAGGAAAGCACGAAAGCAACGCCAAGAGTGAAGAAAAAGGCCAACGCGAAGAAAAATGTGGACAAGCAGAAAGAAACGAACTATTGCCACGTGGCGATAGTGAAACTTACGCTGGGAAGCTGCATATTGCTCGATTTCATAATAGTATGTTCGATGAGCTAGAAAGTTGTTCATTTTTATTTCAACAGACGCGAGCTTTGAATCGAATAATTCGAAGATCCCAGAAGCTCGCGCATTAATCGCCCGTATTCTCGTAGAAATTACTCGGAGAATTTATCGGTGCATTTTTCTACGCGGTTCCCTATCGGTTCGATTATCGATTGCTCGTTCTTCATATGTGCAAACGCATGATCACCTTCGATTACCCTTCAAATATTCACGAACATGTGCAGAATGTTCTGAATATCGTTGCTTGAGAGGAGATGAAAAATTCAAAAGTCATATAAATTGCATTCTGATCATTCTTTCACAGACGTTTAAAAAATTCAGGAACGCTTTAAGGGACACCTTAAAGAATAATTCATACACTCTGTAAGAAGTGAGTTTCTCAGTGTTCTTGAATTTCCTAAGATATTGCCTTTTTTTCAGTTCTTTGAAGTTCCATGATTTTATGAGTCTTCGTTGTCCTCTCAGCTTTCTTAACTTGTCACGTTTTTCAAGTGTTTGCAATTGTCTGCATGTTTCACTTTGCGCGTCCATTTTCCTACTTTTTCTCCCGTTTCACATCTACTACTACTTTCATTCTCTTCGCATTGCTGATGCCCCATTTCCTACGTTCATTTTCCTAGCTTCCTTAATTTTCCGTTTCTTCTCCTCCATTCCCACTTTTTACTTTTCTTCGTTCCCTACGTATCCATTCGTAACTTGTCCTGTCCGTCCAATCCCCCAAACCTTTCGAAAGTTGCCAAACTCTTCTACTTCTTCAACTCTCGTTCCTTCGCTTTAATCCTACATTTTACAGTTGGAACGAGAATAATTCACAGTTCAAAGGATTATCGAAGATTTAGAAATATTATTTTTATTGGCAGTGCACAACCCTTCGCCACGATAATTCGCAATGAAACCCCGTGTTAGATATATTTTGCACAGTTTATTCGAATATTTACATGCAAACGCAGGCGTAAAAAATCGATACAATTTTATGGACGCTCTCCTATAAAATTAAACACGAAGAAAAATCATTTACATACAATCACGCTTCCTATCTGATCCAGTAGTCCGGTGCATGACTCTGCAAGACAATTTTGTCAAGCTTTCCATGGATAAAATATAACACCACGATGACATAGAGTCGCGTATGAATTATACCACCCGTTATTTCCACGTACACGACACGCTTTTCGCTCCAACAATGACTAACACGCGCATATATATGCATATACACAGACACATTCTTTTCAATCACATTCTGATCGCACAGATCCAAGCGAATCTATAATTAATTCGAACGGAAGGTTGTCGATCGATAGGGATGTCATTAAGCTTCGCCACAGTTCATCGTCGTTAATTAGCTAATTAATTGAGTCTTCACATTCAGAGATCAAACTACAACGAAGCTCTTTATAGTCTACGTAACAATGAATGCCTTGAACGCATGAAGTTTTCGTGAGTTCCTAATGCCGACAAGATGGAATGCAAAGTTTCCTAAAATTTCTTATGGTTTAACAACGATCGTCGAGTAATTTCGAAAGCTCTCTTCTAACACACCGAAGCATAATTTTGAAAATTACGGTTTCTTCTCCACGAGATGAACGTTTGTCGGATCATTCCGTAAGTAATGTCGTTCTTTAATTTATGCGATGAAGTTACAAGGCGAATGTGCTGTTTTAATTTAAACACAATTGTTGGAGAAGATTGCAAAGAATACTGAATTAAAATCGAAGTTTGTTTTATCGCGATAACGTTTAGTCGCATGAGGCAGAAACAACATTAGATTACTCAGAGAATTTGGAAGACCGGTGATTTAAAAGGGGAAATTTGTTTCATCGTGACAAAAGATAAATTCATTTATTCCAAAAATACTTTAAAGCATGCAAATGCATCAGAGGATTAACTTTAATTCGGTTATATGTAACGTAATTGAATATTTTGCATGGAGATTATTTCAGTTTTCCAGAAGACGAGTTAAAACGTCACTGAAAACGATCGACGATATTATTCGCGAATGAAGTATCAAAACCGAGATGTTCCCATGTTTCAGCGGATTAAAATTACATTACTCGTGGAATGATGTTATGCCTGAACGTATGATGAAAACTGTACTGTAGGAATCTTCGTATCCATTAGCTAGGATCTAGAACGACGAGAAATTAAAATGGCGAAAATTTCAATTTCTACATTATGATACAATTTGCTAAAGTATATTCTATAGATCAACCGCGATTAAATTACGTAGAGAATTCACGTACAGTACTTTACGGTTAATTAGCGATTCTTTTTCCCATTGGTTGAAAATCAGTGAAGATTTTCAGTCGATAGCTAATACACTTAAGTTGAATCTACAATTATCGATGTAATACCGGGACTGTGTGAAGATTTTTTACAGCGCATCTGTATATTTTTTTTTTAAATTACTCCGTATAGTATATTCTTTATAGAATTTTATGCGATTGCTGAGAAAATTCGAAGCCTCTGTGACGATATAGATTATTTGTATACTTACAACATATATGCTTATATATGTACAACTATGTAGTAGACAAATCAAATTACATCGTCTTGATGAACGATATTCTGGAAAGAATTTACCCTGCAAACTTCACGAACGTGTTTAGTTCCCATCTGTTTCATTCGTAGTCACGATAATTTAAAAACTAGTGTTCGTCATGAGAGAAAGTTCTTTTGATCAATTTGCGAATTTACTTGGAATATTAGAAGTTTAACAAGCTTCACTACACCACTTCTACCGCTTCGCTATGACAATCCCAAATCAGAAATGTTCGTCTAAAAACAGTTGAAACAGATAATCTTCTCTGGTACGTTTACACAATTCATAAACGACTGAAAAATTCTATACATCCAATTAGTCAATAATGTAAACACGTAAACAGATACGAATGATGATGTTTATGCGATTTTTGCAAACATCTGTCCACTTTGCAACGAAAAACTTGCCAGTCTACCTGTATAAAACTTTCAATTAAACCTCTCGACCGAAGAAACAAGCAAACGACAATTAATCAATATCCAATTTCGAGGTTTTCGTGAACGAGGCTTGCCAATAGAATTTACGGAATCTCTGATACGAGCAACCTTTGCATCTAAAGAAATATATCGGTCATTTCTCAAAGAAAGATTCTGGTAAAAATCCAACGCGAAAGCCTCGACCATTTCGTTGAATAATTTTTTCAAAACGAATATCACGTGCGACGAATTCCTATCTAAACTCTCTCTCTCTCTCTCTCTCTCTCTCTCAGCAATTCTCAGCATCTGTACACTTGAGCAATGCGACGCTTCGCGAAATAATCGCGAAAAAATCGCCGAATATGGTTTTGAAATTCGCACATGAGTCTTTGAAAATAATAAACGTGAATAGCAACGTCTTCCTCGGTTAGGAACTATTGGAAAACACTTTACTTCTTCTGGATTTCTTCGTGGCCTGTTCTGTGGTGCTTCTTTGGTTGGTTTTACCTGTGGAAGAGCTGCCTCGACGTGGGCCGGGCACGGCGAAATAATCAGGTCCATCTGAAAGCAAATGGGACGCAGAGGGACGAGTATTAGAGAGAAAATCCGTTGCTCGCGGAATTTCGAAGTCTCTCGTGATCCTTCGATCCACCGAGCTCCGAAAAATCTACTATGCTTCTTCTTAAGATTTACGGTCAAAGGATTATGGGTTCTTCCAATGGAAAAGTATCGAATGGGACTTGATCGAGATTTTTTCTTTGGAATCTTGTTTCATCCTTGGGATTTTCGATGGAGCTAATACAATCGATGGATTATCAAGCATGGATTGTGAATTCTTTTAGCTTTACTTTTGGAACCTTGGACGATTCGAGGAAATTTTCATGGAATTAAAATGTACGTGTATCGAAGATGGATTATGGATTCTTGTAATGGAAAGATCGATCCAAATTTTTCTTTTGCGTTTTTGAACGATCCTCGGAATTTTTTATACGATTAGGATAAAAACTTAGTTAACTGTTATTTGTATTAAATTACGAACTTCAACTAAACTATGAAAATCAACTGCATTAAGTTAGATGGCGATGCGGAGATCACGAAGGCTATGTTAGTTTTGCTTTAAAAGGGACAAAATGAGGCCGAGTTTAGCAACGATCAACTGAAAACAAGCTCGCATGCTGCAACCAAAATTTGAGAAATGGATTAAAGAGAAGAAAGCATAGAAAAGAACGTGAGATAATTTAGTTGATGAGAACATCGATGAATCAGAATTGCTCGAGAAGTGGGAACAACGTCGGTTCATGAGAGACTGATGCAAACATCGTCGATCGATAAATTCTTCAGACCTTCTGCGAGAAATTTTGTTTCAAATTCTCGTACGTGATTACATTATCATTGATCAAACTTATAAAAATTAAGCAAAAATAAAGCTTTACGTATGTAAAATAAAATTTTAAATCTGACTTTTATTAAATCTACTTTATATAATTATAATAAAATCCAAAAAGAAATTCATGTTTGATACAATAAAATTTTATATTCATATTGAATTCTATTAAATTTATATTGAATTATAAATTTTATTCGTTCATATACAACATTTATTCGTCGTAATAATGTAACACGTAATTTTTTTCAAATTTTTCTCCAACATAACATTGGAAACAAAAGATTCGGATTATTAAATAGAGAAGACAGAACCGACGAAATTCTTCCATCCCTTTCCAACCCTCTGCCTTCGATTCTTAATTAAAGCGTCTAATAATCAGCGAGATGCATTTAAACATCGCGAAAACGTCGTTCATTGAACTGTTCGATTTACCTAGAGGGAATCGTGCTTCTAGCCAGAGTTTCATCGTAATTATACGATATTTCGGATGCTCGTGGACAACGATGTTTGCCAAGTTGTTTATCATGGACGTATCACGGCCGGACTACGGGGTGGTTGTCGGTCGAGTTTCGATACTTTGAATCCCCGAACGAGTTTCGTGTCCACCTGAATCACGCGTTTAAAACAGATTGATATTTTCTTGCACGAATAGCGCGTAATGAAATTTTGCTTCAGGAATCCACTAAAAATGGCGCATTGATCGTTAATCACGGTTAAATCTGTAATTTCTTAATTTCTTTTTACCACAAGAAATCGTTATTTGTTAGTTCCATTAGAAAAAAAAAGAATATGTTCCAGGGAAACGTAAAGATCGAATGTAGTTGTTTCTTCGTTTTTTACTGTTTGTTAGTTAACAAATAAAACAGGAGAGCTTTAAGAGAGAAGATTGAATTTAATTCTGTACTTTTTATCAAAGGGAAATATCCTTTGTATCCGTTATTCTCTTGCTGTTTATTAAAAAGTGTCATTGTCTATTAGTTTCATTAGAAAAAAGCATACACCTTGTGGGGTGAACGTAAATTTTTCCCTCGTTCCTCATAAGAGAGGAAATTAATTATCAGTTTCATAAGAGGAAACGCCAAAAGTGAAAATAAAAATCGAATTCTTTCTCTGTATCATTCATCAAAGGAGAAGATTATTTGTTAATTTTACCTGAGAAAAAACCTCTTGCCATTTCACAAAAAATTCTATTCACATGCCTGATGAAATAATAAAGTTTAATTTTCAACGTTTTGTAAACCGAACTGAACTAGTTGTTTAACGAATAAGAAAAATCAAAGTGATGTTAAGCACCAAGGACGTGTTTATCGTGCTTAATGGCCGGAACGTGGAGAATGTCCGATCGCGTTACGACATGCGAAAAACCGGAACGACGATTTTGTTCAATCATGTACAAGCAATTCCCTCGGAAACCAATTCACTTTTGGGCGTCCTTCTAATTTCCCGAATTCGTAAATCTTCGGTTCGGGGTCGAACACGCGTAAAATTATTTTACGGTTCGCGCAAACCACGACTGTTCGGTGTTTCGCCAAAATTCACGAGCAGTTGGCCGCTCGTGTATTGAATTTTACAAGCTTATCGAAAGCAGTATGAAAGCACGATAGGTAACCAAGCTTCCCAAGTGAATAAAAATGATTAGATCGAATTATTGAATTTTGACAGGGAAAGTTCGGCAATTTGAAGATTCAAAGATATTTGTAACTTTGCAGAAACGTACAGTGGCTGGCGTAAACATTCCAACACTTACGACAAACCTTATGAATTTCATTATATTTATATATGTTGCAACACAACGATATTAATCGCATACAGATGAGGTGATTGATCGAACGGATTCTTCCCTTCGTTGCCCAGCGATATCCCCACTAGCGCCACACAGCATCTACACAAGTCACATTCATTACTGCATAGAGAGTGGGGCTCAAAATCTTTTCAGGGGCCATGGGTCACTAAGTCAGTCAGTCTGAGAATAACTAGCCAACTGTCAACATTCCATAACACTCACTTATATGTGCTGTAATTTTTGTTTAATAAATATCACATAATATTATTTCAACATAAACATTGTGTCTTCCACAGATTATTAATTTTAATTTCAAGATTAAATTCTAACAATATATTTCACGCGTTATACGAAACTTTCAGAAATTTCAAGCTCGTATCATCGTTATTACATTGGCAAAATTAAAAATCTGAGCTTTCCTTTCGTATCATTCGCTGGAACAAAAATGGCTTTGTTGCTAGTGTCGCTAATACTACCAAAAATATTTGTCTTGTTTTCCTGAAGCCTTTTTCTCATCTGGTTCTTATACCTACATTGTATTTTCATAGTATCACATTTTTTATATCATTTCAATTTTAATACACGTACCTGGGCCTAATTAATCAGTAATGACAACAGCACGCAAGTACTTTTCACAGCCGCTGTACGTTTTTACAGTTTCACATGTGACATATTTGTGGTTCTTCAGATTTCGATCGTGTTTTTAATAATACGTCGTGCTTTGTACATTTCGCGAACATTCCAGTTCACTTTCAGTTCCAGATGAACCCGAAACTGTCTTGGAATATTCACGAAGCGTTGGAAGAAAACGCAACGTCCTACTGAAAACACTTTCGCAAGTCTAAGAACCACAAGTCTGAAATGTAAAAAAAAGTTTGAAATATCTTTGAATGTTCGAGTTGCCGGACTTGCCTCGTTAATTAGAAGAAAAGGACTCGCTCTTTCTGGAGTAATTTTTTCTAATCGGCGTATCGATCAAGCGAAACATTTGGGTAGAAAAGTACAGACCATTCGCGGAACAGAATCACAGCCTGACGACCAGGGTAAACGTCTTTCGAGCCTGGAATCACGCGATTAAGCGTAGATAGTTATAGTTTTCGAAAGATCTACCGCTTCAGAGTATCATACATATTAATCCAAAACAATCTGAAATTTAACAGTGATGTATAAACAGTGTTTTTTTTTTCGAGCAAACCTGTCGCTTCTTCCACGTCACGTAAAAGAGCCGAAGAAAGAAGAGAAGAAAAGAACGCCGGAATGTGTGTGCACATTCGGACACTGCATCGGACCTGCGTACCTGATACTGGTCGTCCTGGTCTGGCTGAGGCTTGGATGCCGTCTTACAGGCGCTCTGTATCCTCTTCTGCACCAACAGATCCACCAGCCGCCGCAGGCCGCCGATAGGAAACTCTCTCTGAAGTGTTTTGACATAAATCCGTATACGATCGGATTTATGCAACTGAAACACAATGTGCTTAGAATGAAATATCCGGTAACTATTGTAGCATAATATAGTAGCTGGAAAGTGGATGAACTTTATCCTATTAACCGGGAAATACGAGTTAAGTCCATGATGTTTGGCTAATAGTTTCGTTATGTGTTTAGACGTGTAAAATTGATCTGGAATTATTATCGAAATCTGCTTTACTATTTATTTGTAATTTTATAGTTATAGAAGTGTTATGGTCAAACCTATTTAACAGATTAATACGATAAATGAATATACAATGAGTCGGCAATTTAACGAGAATAAAAATCTGTGTGGTTGGTGAAAAAAATGAGCGAACATTTATGCGTGCAAAGTTTCAATAGGATTTAGAGAATATATAAGTAGATTAGAGCGCGTGAGGTCAGACAGTTTGACTGCGCGTGAAAGGATTATGTTTTATGGATGCGTTAGCTCTCAAAATTTAAATGAAATGAAATTAAATTATAATCGCGTTAAGTAATATTCTGATAAAATGGAATTTATTTCAAAATCCAGTTTTATTTTTATGACATATTCTTTCATTACTTACATTTTCCTATATTTCATATTTTTTTATTCGTCTCATCATCCGTTTCGATGGAAATCTGATTTTCACTTTAGTCAGGTCCTCATAATAAATTGCTGCGACTACTATTAACAATTTTTAAGAAAATAAATAAATAAATAACGATAGACCCACAACGAAGAGTTTAATTAGAGAAGAATGCTTCTGCGCCGAAATTGACAAAATAGAGATTCGTCCGATCGAATAACTTAAAAAGTGTAATTTGTCATCGCTAATATTACTTAGCGTTTAAAGCGTCTTTTTTTTCGTAGTAACGATGGCAAGTAACGAAGAAGTATGTCAGGAGATTACAGATCGTTACTTGGTGTTAATGTAACAGGAGAGGTAATTTTCTCGCGGCATGGATCGTTACACACGCGAATTATTATGTTAACGAAGAGTTATTACGTCAAGAACAACGATTGCATCTGGACAATGACGATTAACTAAACGGGACACATTGCCACTCAGATACGAAAATTGACAAGGAAGGATATTAGTTAAATTTTTTTATTATTTATTGCTCTCGCAATAACTCTTGGAGCAACATGTGATATTGAATAGCAATCGAACGATACTTTTCGTAATTAAATCAACATTATTGCAGCTGAAAGGCTTGACATCGCTTGTTTGATGAAAAACGAGCATGGAAATTTTAATGAAAAATGCGAATGTACGTTGGAGATTTAAAAGTAATCTGACTAAAATCGTTGTTGTTGAAAGTTGTCTTTGCTATTAATTGTCAGTTTTTCAATTACAGAAATTATGTGATTAAATGACAACTTGTTCGACAGATTAATGGAATAATATATTTTCAAATACTAGGGAATTACAGAGGTGAAACGTGATAATCATTGGAGACGATAATCATACGAATGAAACAAAAGGGCAGTGAAAAATAGTTACTTGCAAATATAATATCCTAATAAGGATAAAACATAGAGAACTACATACATTATTTCTTAATTGCTTTCCATTCATAAGCTGTGAATGTTAGAAGCGATTCCAAACTGTTTAGCGACGGTATACCTTTCTTTGTCTTCGTAATTCCTAGAGTGAAAGAAATATAATACCATTTCATCTTCTTCAAATATTTAATCTTGCTACGATCTTTCATTTTTTATATATTTTAATCTTCTTCCCATTTTACCAAATGACGAAGATTCATAAAGTTTTAGGAAGATATCCAACATAAAATTAAAACTAGGAACGATACGTACCATTGGCCTTATTTAATATTTCCTTTAAAATTCGTGAAGGGTAGAAAAAAATATAATTGGTTCGAGAATAACCGAAAGAAGCAAACAAGCTTTATCGTATTCAAAGTTACTCGACTCGTAACAATTTATATGTTTCTTAAAAGGTAAAATGAAAGAATCGTAGGAAATGCATTTAATCGCTCTCGAAACTTCTTCCCAGCGAACTGCCGCTTAGTCATTCAAGGGTTTAATCCACCTTCCGTCTGTGAAAATAGACGAGCAAACGCAAACACTTCTACACGCGTCTCTAATCATCTGTGTTAACTCAACGACGAAATTAAACAAAGCAGGTTAAGAAGTTACTCGAGTGTAACGAGTAGAAGCGTCGGTAAGCTGTTTTCTTTAACAGACTAATTTAATGAATGCAAAAGAGCAACGTACCGATGTCTAGTACAGTGTATAGTCTTGTCCACATACCTGTTAAAATAAGCCATCAGCTGAAAAGCTGTGTTGAGGTGTTTGTACGTGCCAACTTTTATGCGTGGCAAATATCCGTAGGAGGTGAGCATGTTGTCCACGAGAATCGGACCCCAGCAAATGACAAACAGCACGACCACGGCGACCAACATTTTCACCACCTATCAACATAATTTTGTTATTTAGATGCGACAGGCTGTTCTGTTTCTTTTGACAATACAGCGTGGCGGATCGGTATCAACAGGACGCCGACAGGTCGAGGCATCAACACCTCCCCGGCGATCCGCTGGTACCAACCGCCAACACCAGAGGGTTACGACGACAACGAGTCTGTCTAACTCGCTAGCGGTCGAATATACGAGCGATTGATACAAATACCGCACCTAGCGAGACTTCCTCTACGTCTAAGGCAGGGACTACCGGGCATAGCCTTACTGATGAGTCCATCGGTAGTCCCGGGACGAAACGCAAATTCACTTTTCATCAACAGTAACTCAAATAATACGAAAGGCTTACAAGGTGAAAAATATGATAAATAGACTACTGATCTTGATATGGAAAATTTGGAAGTTCAAAAATGCGAAGTATTTAGTGGATGAGACAAATCTACGTTTAAATTATGTTCGGAAGTGAATATAAATTTGCAGAAATATCCGCGCTCCAACGACGGAGTTGATACACTGTCAGTCAATTCTACATTAAAATGACCATTTCATTTAATTTCCAGATTAAATACACGTTTTATCATACTCTTGAATGTTTACAACATACAGACTTTCTCTGAGAATATCTGAAAATGAAAGAGTTTTGAGAAATAAACATATCGATCTGCACTGTTTGTAGAACCAGGAAAGTAATAACTTTTGGGTAATTACTGTTTTATCCTTTCTCTCCTTTTTCTTCCTGACTCGATCGAGTCACGATTCGAAGCGAACTCGCTCTTTCAAAAGTTACCAGTTCGTCCTACATTCAGACCCTTTTAGCCGTCACTTAAGACAAACGCGGGTTACCTACTTTGGATGAATTTTATTTCTCCGTCGAGGTAACTTCAACAATCGATACGGCTTCTTGCCAATTGTTTTCGACCATCTTCCAATCGGGCGATCAAAATCTTACAAACTTAGTGTGAATTAATCGAAGTCGATGGAGGACAGAGAGAATCACGTTCTCATTAAATTTAATCGAATTCTCCGTTTGCACACTTTTCTGTTCGCTCCTTTCGTGCATTCGAAATTAGATAGATCTAGCGAGTAGCGAGCTGCGACTAAGAAAATGGTATTGTAATCTATAATAATCCTGCTATTGTAATCCTTTTTGTGGCAACCTGTTACCAGGGATCTCTCGCACAAAAATCTGCTACAGTAATATCGATGAATTGACAAATCGAAATTTTATATCACACAGAATGATCGTGTGACTGATAATTTGTAAAATTTAATTTCTTTTACTAGCGAAATTACTGTTATGGGAAGGGACTTCACTAACAATGTTAATTTGATAGCGCAGGAGAACGTGGATTATTTTCGTACTAAACGCAGCTCGTAATAATTCGATAAAAGAAATTATCGAATTTCGAGAAACCAAGCGAAATGCTACGTCGTTAGCACGAACGGAACGTTTATTCCATTCCGATTTGGCCCGAAAGCGCTGCTTGAGATGCATAATAATTACCATTTGAATCAGAGTGTCAGCGGTTTGCATATGCAAATTGCCTTTTATGAAACGAATGGAGAATATCGAACTTTTATGAGCGAGACAAACTTCTCGAATGATAGTTTAATTTCGCGTCGAGACTCCATAAATCTTATGGTTATGATTACTTTCGATTCAAGAACATTAACGACGTTAAATAAATTAAATCGATTCTCGAAATTTCGTAAGAATCTTATTTTAAAACTCTCGTCGCGTTTCCCCGAAATCATCCTTTTTAACCTAAAGTCACGAGGAATGGATGGTTACATAAGGTACATATTCGATATTTCCGACATCCTAAAGAAATATTCTGACTCTTGTTTCGCATGAATCTTTCAACAGAAGAATACTTTTTCAGAAGAATTTGATGAACGTTTACTTAATATTCTACGAATTCCTATCTTCATTCTTCGGAATAATCTTATCAAGTTCTCTAGTCGAGTGAAGATCTTTACGAGTGGATGCTTCAAGCGGATAAATATACATAGATTGGATACGATATTCGACAACAAACGTTTCCATAAATCCGATGCTCAATTACAAATCCTACCTGTCTTATCGTTCGAGATTCCTCTTCGGTCTGGCCATCCTCTCTCTGGGCACGACGACTATTTCTTACGCTCTGCCTCTGTGTCATTGGTATGGATTCCACATCGACGTTTGTCGGATTCAGTCTGTAACATTCGGGAAAGGAAAAAAGAAAGAACAAAAGAAGTTGGTGATTACAGTAGAATGCGCGATATATTCCACTTCTATAAATTGTTGCTCGCAGAAAGCATCTTCTCCAGCGGAAAACATTTGCTAAATTTCTCCTTTTCACACGTTCGAGGTATCTTTTACTTGCAAACTATTTTATTTCACTCTTTTGTTAGTGCAATTCCTTTAACCACGATCTTCCTGGCGACACAAAGGTGCTTCGTAACCAGGGAAACGTAGATCGTGCGTGTCTCTACGACCGTTCCGCAACTCAGAATTACCATACCATTCAAGCGTGGCTCTAACGTCGAATCACGAGACCGATAAACCGACACGTATAAACGTAATTCTCCGATAGACACTAAGATACCAGACGGCAAATCGAATCGTGTCGTATCTGCAATAATCGCTGTACTGCAGACACAATACGCATTCAAGGTAACTTTAAAGAGGATATCGCGAATTCTAGTGGAAGCATTCAGTTAATGACTTTAACGTTAAGCGAACGATTAACAGTATCGCAGAAGTCGTTGAAACGAAAGAAATTGCAGTGTGAAAGAGGAGAAAATACAAAGAGGAATTATTTATTTTCTCATGTACTTTTTTCCTTACAGAATTGCAAATTCCGGATATAATAAACAGGTTGACAGGCCAATAAACAGTTGGTAATTTATTAAAGTGGAATTCCGTTTATACGAATTACTTCTATTTATCTAAACTCTATTCGTCGGAATGACATTTTACGCAGCTCTCAATTAAAATAGAATTCTCCTTTTATACGAACTCCGTTTATTTGGACGAAATTTTAGTTGTGCAGCGTGTGATTAAAATGAAATCCTGCAGGCTGAGTCCACTTATTTGAACGTAAATTCATATCATGTTTTATAATGAAACTTACTAGATTTGTAATAACATTGTTTTCTATAATACAAATTGCGTTGTCAAAAACGTAAAACAAAATTACCTTTTGGCGTTCACGCGAACATTTTGTTTCCACATGTTTCTAACGAGCTCGACGGATAAAGTACGATGAACAACGACGAATTCACAGCGTTTCGATCCATAAAAGAATACCGTGTCATAAATTCCGATCGAAAACTAGGACTGGCAATGCAACTTCTCAATAGATTAAACGTTGGATCGAGCTGGCAATTTTGTGGAACGAAACAATAGGGCTACTTTGCACTACAGCTGAACTTTCAAAAGTGGAAACTTTCCAAAAAAAATTTTTTCAATTTCTCTTGCGCTTGTTCGGGTCTTTTATTTAATCGTGAAGCTATTTTCATAAAAATTCTCTCACTGACATAATTGAAAATGCTCTGTAACATTTTCTGAATCATTATTATATTTCTACAATTTTTAATTACATCGAAACTTTCTACATGATAATTAAATCGTTTCATTACGGTCTGCTTTTGAATATTTCTGCTGCATATAATCAGGATTTTATATTCCATTGTGATAGACATATTAATATGCTGAACTTAACAATGACTCCTTTCTTTGGGGCTCGAGAAAAGATAAACGTTAATCGATGCAGAATTTTTGTCTCGAAGATATAGAACGAAGAGAAATTATCATGCGAATTATCTATTCATCGTTTTTAAAACTCTGCATAGTGAATAAACTATCGAGCAATTATTTTCAAGAAAATAATATTTTAACCGGAGTATATTTAAACGCTGAAACAATAGAAACATTCAAAGGTTATTCATACCTCTCATTGATATTTTTTCTTTTTTTTTTTTATTTAATATTTCACATTCACAATTTGTCCAATTTGGACATTTGCTTTAGAATTTTTTAGCTGTTTGATTATCATGTGGGTGGCTACCCCCAGCGGGATACCATCTTCCTGTTTGTTAGGTTATATCCTTTATGAGATCTGCTGGGTGTTTCCATTTTAGTCTCATTGACATTTAAAAATCAAAATACGAGATTACAAGTGATTCATAGTATCTTCCTATTAAAAACTGTTCCAACAAGCAATGTATTATATAATGAAAGAGCGAAATTCTTTTTCAATGTTGTTTTCTAAGGCGTAACAGTGGTGCGTCGATATTTCGCAATCAGAAAACTTTCACGATGTTACTCTGCAAAGTGTATTTGCTTTTCTACCGCGGAGAAAATATGTGACAACTGGCACTGACGTATATACAAACTTACAGCTGCTTTTAGGCATTCAACAGATAAATTAATACACGAAATGCATAAAACAGTATGCAGATGAAAAATAGAATGGAGAAAGCTATTACAGAGTCGATCAATTTTTCAACGAATTTATACAAAATTTTTATTCGTACTCGTGTTCGCGTTTGTTTTATATTGAATGTTCATCGATGTTCATAAAAAGAACTGATAAAAAATGACAAGTATAAAATTTCAAGGTCACATGATCATTAATCAATCCATTCCATCGTATTTTTGAATAATTGTACAAATATTTCACTATATAAAAATGTAGATAAATATTTACAATTTTATTTTACGTTTCTACCTGGCTGATTTTTAAATGAAGTAAATCAAAATACGAAGCTAAATGCGAATAAATCAAAAAAAGCTGACTGTGGATTTTAATGCAAGCAAATAAATCTGATGGAAAACGAATGAAAAATAAATACGAGAAAAGTAGTCTGGACATATTTGTTAAAAAATTCTAATGTATAATAAAGAGAGAATAAAGATAAAGACTCTCTAGATTCCGGAATAAACCTAGCGAAGAATTACATACTGGATGAATCGTAAAACGTTACTAATTTACAAAGCTAAATATGAACCCGAGAAAGGAAAACTTATTTCGATCATGAATCACTGAATCCGAAAGTGACAGTGAATATATAATAGAACACCACAGATTAGCATTACAAAGTCAGGAATCAATCGGAGATTTCAATTTTCGATGCGTTCCATTATGAAATATGTAATAAAAGTCAGCATCGATAACGGATCGTACTGTCAGCGAATATTACGTGAATCCTAATCGGTCATCTTTGGCGGAAACGGATCCATAGAAATGCAAATCTTGAAAACTATATTTCGTAAGAAGAGATGAATTTTATTAAAATCTATCGCGCTGTTCTATCGTTCTTTCCTTTTTTCTTTTTTTTTTTTTCTTTTTTTCATCAATGTGAATAAAACGTCTGAATACCGAAATACACGACTATAGTGTTATGCTATTATAAAATGACATGCAATTGGACCATTCGATGGAACAAAAATATTATGATTTTTTTATCGAATAAATGGAAAATTTAGTTAGAAACTCACGTGCGACGAGATGTCAGGTGATATCGACGTTTCATAACTCGCCAAATCTCCCAACAAATAGCCGTGTAACAATAGCCCATTACGGTCAGGGGTAACACCAGAACCAGGACCAACATATAAACCTCGTGTGCACGCCACAAAAGTCCAAATTCCGAATCGCGTACGCACCAGTAAGCAATCACCCTCAGTCCAACCTCCTTATGCGTCTGAAACAGAATTTTACATCGAGTTTTAGTCTTATCTGAACTTGTCGGGGGGACGAACAGTTTATATAGTAATCGGAGTTCACATAATAGGGGATTACCCATTTTCCTCATTACCTGGTATACTTCAGTTCAGGTAATAGGAAATCACGTTTAGATAAGCGAAATCAAGCAGCAAAAATTCAGTCAACCGGGGATTAACTAAAACCTCATTTCGATAAATTGAGTTCTACTGTGATTTCATCTTTATGAAATGTTCGTGGATAGCGTAACGAACAATTATCGAAGGTTTTAATATGATTTCCTTAACGAATTACGAACTACGAACTGCGAACTATTATCGACAAACGTTCCTCTACGTTATATGAATATAATTTATTGCGTGTGCACTAATACGAATAATTATTACTACAATTATTACCTAGGCTTGCGATTATATCCGTCGTTCGATTAGAGCAGCGTCGTACGTCGTGTGTCACGTACTGCGTCGCAATGTCGACTGTCGAGAAACAGTTGTCGATAGACGCTCGTTAATTCGACCCTCGCCCCGAGGCGGTATTTACATTATTTTTGCAGAGAGATCGTTAACCTGATATGCGTCGCACGGACGCATACATATTATTTTCGTATGAAGCATGTGTTTGTAAATATCAGTAACATTAGTTCAATTATTTACCAATTACAAATTAAACAAGTAACATATTTGTAATTTTCTAATTTAACTTAATAAATTTTCAATGCATGTTCGTCAAATAAAGGTTTAAAAGATCTTGAAGAAAACGAAGCAGGTACAAGAAAGTTTATACAATGAAAAGTATGAAAGGACATCGTAATTTTACAAAATGAATCTATATTTAATCAGCAGTGAATGAATATTATACTTTATCGTCATAATATGGTAAACAATTTTCACTGCAAAAATTACTGAAATTCATAGCATATTAATTTCAAATATTCCTTTATCCTATATCCCAAACTGTATGCCAAACCATAAACCTGAATACCACGGATTCCCTTCGCAGAAAGGAACACTTTATCGAACAGGTAGTCGCTCCATGGACTCGGTCTAGCAATCACAAGCTATGTACATACTCGTGAACGTATTCCTCATTCCACTGCTTTACGGCATCGCATAAAGACATTTTATTAAACTATTCGAAATAGGTTTAGAAACGGCGATACAATTCTTCACGGTCGTATCGTACGCCATTTTATCGTCACACTCGCCCCATTTATTTTTACTAAACACATGCCTCCATGCGTTATCTCGTGTTCCATTAACTCTTTCGTTCTTTTGTTACCCATAACAGCCTTTTCATAGGGAAACACAAAAATGTCATTATATAGTACAGCATGTCTGGCGTATTCGTATACACGATGTTACACAGCGTGGTTGGTAACTGGTCGTACAAGCGGAAAGGGGGTGATTCTACGCGAAAAGAGAAGTCGAAAATATAGAATAAAAATTTTTCGTTCGAGGCTTTGTTTTCGAGAAAATCGACTTTGAATTTTCGCTCGGTACGCGTGCACTTTATCACGTCTCGTTATAACGGGTCATTGTCTCGATAAAAAAATTAAAAAAAAAAATTTGTTTCGCATAGAATCACCCCCTTTCCGCTTGTACCACCAGTTACCAATCACCCTGTATACGTAGTATTATACACATAATATTTTTTAATACACTGGTCGGTGGAGCTCGGCGTTCTTTTTTAACATCTTATAATCTTATATCAAATATATATAATCAGACAGTCTGTAACTTGTAAAATTATTTGCATAATTATTATATATGTATGTTAAATTTTGGCAATGCGAAATATGAAATGCAGTGACAAGAATCATCGAGAAATTCCGGATCAAAGGAATCAGTAGTGACGCCGTCTTTTAGAATGTCAGCAATAACTCGGGCGCAAGATAGCGAAGAAATAGCACGAAGCATCTCTTGACTGAAGCTGACAGAACACGCGATTTTCCATTTCTCTTATCGATCTTTTGAACTTCTAAAAAAAAAATTAGCCCTTTAACGCTCCGATGCACAGATGTTTGTCGCCTTGAAACTTGAAACGAACATGAAACAAACATCAGAGTCGATTTTGTGAGTAACGTTTCCTCAGGCTGCGATCATGCTGCAATCATGCTGTGTCATACATATTTGCACGAGCCAGCAATTTCTGTAAATGGAGTATCGGAGATCGAAATTGCAAAAAATTACTGTTTGCGATTTCTGTCTAGTTTTTTACTTTGATGAACTGCGTGAAAGAGCTTGGATAAAAGGGACTGATAACTGACGCTGTGACGCTGGATTTTGCAAGAAGATTGAGCTTTCCATTTTCTCGATTTTCTGGCTTTAGATAGATTTTAGTCGAGGCACTGTACGTGATCAAAATTTAGAAAGAAAGTTGACTGAAATCTCACAAGTAAGTTGATCGCGATACTTGCGATCAAATTTGTTGCAGGTACCCATTCGATAATTACGATGATTTTGTACCATGTCGAAGGACAAATTCGTCGAGATAATTTAGTGGACGTTTCTATTATAAATATTAATTATAATAAACCTGCAGACGTTTATGTAATTCCATATTCTCATAGATGTGTATGTTAGAATTATCTAACAGAATATCTGATCTGGAATCTAAAATGAAAATTAATTCTCTTATTAAATTTTATAACCAAACTTCTTCGACCCTAATTTAATATGTTCCTGTATCCTATATAAGCTCCATATAGATCTGCATTTTTTAAATTCGTCATAAAAGCAGAAACGATCACAGTCTAATTACGAGTCCTGCAATTTGTTTCAATGTACTTATTTGCAAAGAACGGTAGTTGTTGTGCAATTAAAAAGTGGCTTAATGCGTTCAGAACGAAGCTGTACGCGGAGTGTTTGTACTGCGGAATGTTTGTACTGCGGTACTTAGTTATACTACTTAAAAAACTTATATAAAGGATTTCGTCGTTGAATTAAAAATGTCTAATATAAAACAGTGAGCTCATCGCAAGAGACCACGAGCAACAATGTTAATGAAACCATACTCTTTTTAAAGGAAAGTAATTCTCACCTGCGTGAAGATCATAGGAATACCGAGAAGGAATGACACCACCCACGTTGTAATTACTATTTTACGTGCCTGACTTATTGTACAAGTGTACTGCGCCCGCATTGGATGAACTATAGCGTAATATCTGTAACACAGGCAAAATTTTTAATTAATTTGGCAATGTCCTATAAACACACCAGCGTGTGATAAAACAACAGTGGCTACGCGAGACTGCACAGTAGGTAAACCCATGAAGTTACATGGACAAAATCAGAATGACGAAATTATTTGAAAATATCCCAGGAATGATATCAGATCGTTCGAATTCTTCAAATTAATATTTTTAAATGCGTAATTTTCATAGATTGATATTGAGGTAAACAGTGGTACATAAATTGACCCATAAATAGAACATAAATTGCTGTTAACGATATTCAGATATTTCTGTATTTCGCTATTACACGTTCGTAATATTTATCAAGTCTACACATATACCGAAAGAATGTAGAAAATATCGAAAATTCATGAAAATACCGCTCGATGAAATCCTAATTAAATTACATATGTATTTCTTAACGAGATCATTATCCTGAAGGATCTTGGACTTATACTCGCACCCATCTTATCGTTTGCGCAGCATTATAAGCATATTACATTGTTGGCTTGGCGAGCTCTTGGTCTCATTATAAGAATGTCCATGTGACGCATGTTATCTTCATTGAGAGGATTCAACGTAAATCCGTAGGTTCTCTTTCCCACAAAATTGGAAATTTCATTCTCATCTCTTGCCATAACTACCTACGACCAGTTTCTAACGCCGCTCGGATTAATTCCTTGTAATACCTATTATCCCTTGGAGCAACGTAGATTCACAGCTGATACCATATTCGTATATAAAAAGCATTACACTAGCTGCCCAGAGGTTCTTCAGTTTGTTAAACTTGCTACTCCATCCGGGACTTACGAGAGTTTCCCAATTTTCCGCACGACGTTATACAGAACCAGTTAGGCTCCTAGTAACTGTATTAATCGCGTTTGCAAACATGCTAATATACTCGTCCATCGATTACGCTCCTTTTGAGAAAGAACTTGAGAAAAATGTTAGAAACACAGTGTGTAATTCACCGATACGTCCGCGCACTATTTCTGACTTGTTATCACTGCCAATGACAATTATTTATTCATTTATATTATCGTATATTTCTTTCTCTGTGCCTAAGGCTACCACTCGTACATAAATGAATAAATAATAAGGATATAGAACGTGTGATTTGCTTACTGATGCACAATTCGAGATACTTGTAAAGCGCATTTTCATGAAGCGACAGACGATTATTGTCGACTGGACGATCTATCCGAGAGACCCGCTATAATCTTCGATCCCGTGGATTTTATAGGAACCACGCGCCAAAAAGAAAATGAGGAAAGTGACTACGTATAAGAAGAGGAGTCGATAGAACCACGCGAAAAATCACGACGAATGCTTTCTTTTATGGTTACGGTTATTTCTTGGTATTGTTCCGCGTTTATCTTCGTTTTTCCCATTACCTGCCTTCTTCTCATTTTCTTCGCTCCACGCCTATGCAATTAAATGAAAAGCTTCGCGACGATCGTTCGCCTCTCTTCCACATGGCGCAGCTACGAATACAAAGTGGTTCTATATTTCTAGCCTCTCTATCAATCAATTCTCTTGCCCACGACGTTCGGTGCAAACGAATTGAACAGAATCACGTTTGCAGAAGCTACGCTTTCTTCCGTCGCTCGATACCAGCAGCGCGTTGTGCAGAATAACGTCACTTTAGTGGGCGGAACAGTGACGTGATAGTTACGTACCGAATATAAATTTCAGCCTGTTTCGCTACGAAACAAACAGCCGTACCAATGTACGATATTTCATTGAAACTTTATGAAAACTCGAGACCGAATCTGGTCAGAGCTGGAGGAGGAATATATAGGGTAAATTCTGTACTTTATTTACATATACCAAGAAATCTACTTTGGCATGAAATGGACAGATAGATGGAAGCTTCGTGAAGTTTCCACGAGATAATGCGAATAGCGTCAATCATAATCATACAATAAAATGAAATTCTCAATAGAAACTCTCAAATAGTACTGTATTTAAGAAGCTGTTTTGAATAGGAAATTTTATATAAATAATGAATTAATTTTATAAAATATTATGATTTTATATAATAAGAAGAGATGAAATTGTAACATGGACACCATGGACAACTAGTCTATTTATGTGGCTCTTTTACGTTATAGATTTCATACGAAATGAAGAGTATATTTAATATATTTCATGCTAGCCAGATAAAAATACGTTTGACGCAATTTATTAATTTTGGAATTCGGAGAATTTTATGAATAATGGAATTTTCATATCAGGGGCTATACATATATATGTATTACTCCATAATTAGAAATTAAATGGGCTTTTTACATAACCAACGCAAAATATATTACATAGGAAGGTACCTAATAATGCACATCATTGAACCAGCTACATATTAGCACTAGAAATAATCTTATCAGTTTCATCACGCAATACACTGTAGATTAGATATTGGCAATTTCTTTGACAGATCAAAGGGTGATTCATAATTATTTACTATGCTGTTTAACATGCAATCAAACTTTCTCATCAAAAGGGACACTGTATCGATCGACAAGTATAAAAGATAAAAAGATTTGCGAATAAAATGAAAGTATAGAGTTGTTTTATTTGCGAGAAAGTAATAAATTAATATTTTCTGTTACCTAAAAATTAGAGAAGTTGGGAAATTAAACTTCTGCCAAAGTTGATGGAAATTTCTCGCGAAACGAAACTTTTATTTCACAGCAGACGACACGAAAAGCTTATCCTAATACGGGATTAAACAGTTTTCCATTTTCCATGGTGAAGCGAATGCTCACTCCCACGATGATGTTACTTGTTGAAAATAAATATGATGACTAGTAGATAAAGATGATTAGAGGCGAATTCGGTTTTAATATACATCGTCAGAGAGTCCAACACCAGTGAGTGTTACATTTACAAGTCCAAATAATCCAAAGAAAAATCAATATCTGCGCGTCTGGTTTCCAATATGGATTACCATAAAAAATTCCTGTCATTCGATTTCGATGATTACCAGTTTTATATTCCACACAGGATAGATGCCTATCCATGTCCTTATACTATAAAATAAAATCATTTTTCAGAGTAGAACGAGAAAAGATTAGAATCGGAAACACGAGACCAGAACCCGAACAACCACAAATTATGTAGTCTACGATAAACATCGTGTAAATCGAAAAATCGTACGTTCTAACACGTTCGACGAGAAAAATATCCAACCTCGAGGACAAAAGTCATTGACAACCCTATACAACGTTATCGCCTAACAGCATCTGTCATGACCATCTACGGAGTTCCTCAGCATCCCTTATATTACCTTCAGAAATATGGACGATTCCTAGGTTTTATCTGTTTCCTTTCCATACAAAGGGCGAGATAAACAATAAGAAGCAACCGTCGATAGGCTCAACGGTGCGGAAGAAAGACAGGCGACGATAAGGCGATTCAATTTCCCCTAGAATGAAATAAATTTTAAGCATGACTGCGCGTTGGGAAAAAGCTGTTGGATTACGCGTATAGGTCTATCTTATTGGGTCCTTTATGGAAAGGGAACGTGAGCTGCGAGATGAAACAGCTTCCGTCGAGAGATCGTACACAACGTGTAAATGTTATCTATCAATTTTTTCTGTCCTTTCGAGCTGACGTTTATATGTAATTTACATATATCTTCAAGTTAGTATACACTTTTATAGATGATTTTCCTACTACATATTTTTTATCATATCGATTACAGTCATCTATTTCCATAGGAGAATATTTGTAACAAAACATTCAAGACTTGAAAAATATCTTTAACTCCAGAAACGTACTCGTTTAATGGTTCGTCTTTTCTAGCCTTGTAAGTGATTTATCTTGACAGAGCTATAGCAGTGAAACGTAATAAAAGTAATTAAATCCACTATCTAACCTTTACTACCTCTATCGTGTAAGATCGTTTCTTTCAGTTGAAAACACGTAGACAAACTACCGAGGGCGAATATGTATGTATTCAAGGTAACTTTACAAATACACCTTGAAGAAGCTGTTAATTTATCGATTAACCATTTCTAGCGGTTACGTGACTGATTTATCTTAAAAAATGTATTAGCAGTAAAACGTGTTGCGGCTAATTAAACCTACCTTCGTCTCTGACTATGAACTACCACCGTTACTTCCACTCTATAAAATTCTTATTCCTTAATTATTTTTTATTCCTAACGTCGCGTACAAATCGAAGGAATATACTTCAAGAAAAATAAATTGCGTCGCCATTTTCACCAATACGATTGTATTTGATTGTATTGGAATTAATGGATTCGCAATCCTGTTATTTCTCACACAAACTATGTAAAACCAGGAAAAAGCTTTCGCGGCTTGCATTTAATCCTACGTTTTCTGGTCGTCGGACGACAGATGATTTCGCTGTTACGAAGCTTGATAAAAGTTTAATAAGACACGCGGGTAACTTTTTCACGAAAAAAAAAGAACAAAAGGGAAAAAGAATCGCAATCCCTAGTGGGCCGCAATCCGATCTGAAATGAAAGGGAGAATTTATGACTACTCGCCTGCTAACTGTCTTCGAAGGGTGTTGAAAGAAAAGGGCGAAGCAAATTCCCTGCGAATTTCCGGATCACTCGTCGAAATCCTGTATTCTTCCGCATCGAGAAATCGGATGGAAAAGGATAAGGGAAAGAATTTTAAGATGACTTCTATACCGATTAAAATTCAACGTATGTACATATGTAAATTGAACGGTAATGAGAGCGTGTTAATAATCGTATGGAATTATGGAAATCGTGTTTCCGAACGTAAGATACAGAGCTTATGCTTGGAGATTATTTTAATGTAAATCGTGTTGCGAAATGTTAATGAGTTATTTTAAGCATTTATCGCGTTCTCGGAGGAAAACCCGGCGATTATTTAATATTTTAGTTGGATCTAATCCAGGGCGACGTGTTGGGATTGCTATTAACATCTGTCGCGAGGTTCGATCGTCAAAGTGAAATAACATGAACGTGTATTATTCTCCCAGAAGGAAGCTGAGTGCAGAATAATTTTATTATCTTACTTTTGGCAACGTTTTCCCATTTTACAGTATTTTTACTGGCGAGTTATGATAAACTGGCGAGTAACAGATAGTGATACAAAGACTCGACGGATACGTTTAATTTAGTTTCTAATTAGAGCATTTAAATGACAATCTCTTGAAATGGTTGACATCCACGATACATTGGCCACTTCCATAAATGAAAGAGTGGAGAAAGCTAACAATCTAACAAGCATTGCATTTTGTAATTTTTTCTTGAAATTTGTTTTCGCTTGTGTTATCTTCTTATGAAAAATATACTTTTCTTAAAAATATACTTTACTTAAAAAAAGGTAAGAAGGTCTTTACAGTTTCTTAAAAACCAAAGATTAATCTTGTAGCTTAATATGTTATGACATTAAGACAGTTGCAAAAAAGTGAAGTTGACCAGTTTTACATCGGACAGGTTCATATTTGTTTATCTTTATTTTCTCCTGGAACATATTACATAGGTACAAAGAAGAAACGATAAGGGAGGGGAAGGTGGGAAAAATATGAGTTTCCGATCGATTTATCTCGCGCAACATCCAATAAAGGAACCCACCTATGCATTTTTTTCATAATCTAGGATGCTTTATCACTTTTGTGTCGACCTTTCCCACTCATCAAACTTTCTCCTCCTGTCTCCGTTGTAATCATTATCGATCATTATCCACGTTGAATCTATCAATCACGAAGTACAGGTTGGTCGGCGAAATTTAATATAATTCACGCGTATCGTTAATCGCAAGAGAGAAGAATTCTCAGAATGCGAGGACACGAAAGTCAATACGGTTTCGCGATAAAATTACACCGTGAGATGGAACGAATTTGGCTGGTCCCTCGTGAAACGAATTTTTTCGTGTTTCATAGAAAGAAAACGTACTATCCACGGGAAGCTACAGCTGTACCTAAATAAATTGAATTTAAGAGAGCTCGTTTAAGTGCATCAATTAAACGAAACTACGCTTCTCGAGCGCACGACGACGGAGCTGCGTTAAATAATTTTCCAACTTTTAATCTCTGAACAGTCGGTTCCCTTCAAGATTAAAGCGCCGTGAATTTTTTGGCGCCTGAACATTTCAAAGTAGAACAGGAAGTTGCGTGGTTTTATTGAAAAATGTATACGTCTATATTCTATTATATTTAGACGAAATTTTCACGATAATTATTTTGCTTCGTTCTGACGCGATAATCTATCGATTCTAAAAATTAGATCGTGAACGTTCACGCGATTATAAGGAATTTAAAGTTACAAAAATGCATAGAATGCAAAACTATATAAAATAGTTATAACGCACGGTGAACTAAATCTCTGCTTTAATTGTATTCGCAGAAACATGAATATGCATGAACGTCTATACTCTAATAATCACTATACTATACTATAAAGTACACTACTCCAATTAACCTAAATCAAACCACGAGATTAGGAGGGTTAAGAATTAAATTAACCATTATTATCCAAATTTATCTTCGAGATTGCAGTATTATTTGCATTTGCTTGTCTAATACCGTTAATTCAATATAGTGGTAAATTAATATTCCAAATTAATAATTAGAGGAAAGGCATCGCTAACCATTCTTCAATTTTTATTTCAACGCGCGACACGGTTTAAGAAGACGTGCAGAAAATAGGAGGAAAATACAACGGAGCCAGGGAAGGTAATAATGTCAGGTTTACCTTTCTATCGACATTGCGGTTAACGTGACGACCGAGCAAATAGCCGAGACGCTCTGCATATAATGCACCGACTTGCATAGAAACAGGCCCATCGTCCACGTGTAGGAGAACAGCTTGGCCACCTGCAACAAATCCATTCGCGTCTTGTCAGGTTGAATCGTTCCAACACCCCTCGGAACCATATTTTCCTTTTTATTACACACGTAAACTACGAACGCGGTTGAACCTCTCAGGAAATACGGAAATATATTCAAATGAAAACGTAACATTGAAATTTTATACGGATTTATCGCAAGGAGATGAATCCGCAAAAAAAAAAAAAAAGAAAAAGAAAGGAAATTGAAGCATGAAATATAGAAAGAATAAAAAATGAATTTGTAAAAGTGTTTGAGCGTAAAAATTAGATCGTAATGTACAGAGAAATAACAAAAGAATAAATCTGTGAAAAATATTTAAGCGTAAAATAAAGGAGAATCACAAAAGATAAATCTGTAAAAAAAGATTTAAGCGTAAAATGCAGAGAAATTTACGCGACAACTGTCTTGATTTTTCCTTTCAGACGCAATTTAAAGTTTCTGAAGAGAGGTCAGAAAACAATGCCGGCGCAAGAACAAAAATCATGCAGAACAATGAGCGTGTGTATTGAAACGGATGAAAAAGGGTCCAGGGTGAAATAAAAGAACTCGAGGGAAACATTTTCGTTCGTCGGAACGAGGCGTAGTCGCTGTTCTTCGCAAAAACGTGTTTAATCAACCCCTTTCACAGGGTTTCCTTCTTTTACTCAAAGAAGATAGACTTTATTGAAGCACGCTCTTTGAAGCCGTTAATGAGCGTGAAACGCACGTCGCCAGAAGGAAATTCCTCGTTTTAGAACCAAAATGCGTGACGGTGGAGTAGTCATTTAGAGACGTTCGCCAGTCTCGCAATTACGAAAACAGTGTTCGAAAATGAAAATTATCCTTGAATAATTACGATGGACTATGATGAACTAGAAATGTACTATTATGGTGAATAACGAGCGGTAATTCTGTTTGAACTGTGCCATTGTGTTTCTTACGCTAATTAGAAAACGAACAATTTTCTTTTCGTTGATATATATACATATTAAGCAATTTTTTTATTTAAACGACCATTTTAACAACAATTGGCCGTTACATAGACTCGATTTTTACCAATTATTTATCGAAGAGAAGAAACGTTCTTAAAAATCGAGGCTTTTATTTTTAATCTTCAAAGCATAAATATACGTTTATCAGTATTCAAAGTTATACTCTAAACAATCATTGATTTTCTCTTCTTGAATCTCCAGAACTAATGTTCTCACGTTCTTGGAAGACGAAAATTTCGAAGAAACGAATGTTCCTTAATCTTTTGCATTTTTCATGCTACTAATATGTCAATCCTCGGGCTGGAAAAAGATAAACTTAGAACACGGACGTGTCGGTAATTTGGTTAAAACTCCTAGAGTAGAATCGTCATTGAAATTTTATGAATTAAGAGCATTTTTGACGACTCGAATGACGTTTTGTAAAGTACGTGGTTAAAAAGTTCGTCCTTTTCTTGAACTATGCATTTTTCCATGTAATTTTCACCTTAACTCTTACTGCAAATTCCACGTTTCAATCATCGGTAATTTCAGCGCTAAATAGACGAGTCTCGCTTTTACTTCGCTCGACTGCGAAAATTCTAATTAGTGAGCCGGCGAATCGTGGCAAAGATAAGAAGCTGATCTCCATTGCTTCAGTTAATTACGTATTCTTCGACGTAACTTTCGTTTTAACTAATTTACTAGAAATTTCACACTTCAGTCGTCGGTAGTCCCCAGCGCTGAAACACGTGAATCTCGTTTTTGCTTCACTCAACTATGAAAAGCCCAAGCAGAGAACTGGCGAATCGCGACGGAGATAAGAAAACGCAAGAAGAAGCTGATCTCAATTGCTCCAGTTGAGCTGCCGCTTAGTGCCAAGTTGTAAAATGATCCAACCAACATCAACCGGAATTCACGAGTTGAATTAACCAACTTATTATCTAAGACCTCCTTACACGGATCGAAAGAAGCTCGTCTAAATTTTAACAAGTCAAACGAAATGATTGGATCGATCGGTTCTGATCGTTCGTCGATGGCTGGCTGTCGGTGAATGGGCGGCTGTCGGAAAAGTCGCTAAGTTACTTCGAAGCAGGGAAACGAAAGGAAAGGAGATACCTTTAAGTCATTTGCGAAGAAAGGGGAATTGAGAACGAAGTTTCAATGAGAGCAATCAACTCGAACAGATAACAAGGTATTTTTGGCGTAGAATAGGAGACGGTGGTTAAAAGCACGGTTGAACATTTCCGGCACAGTTGCAGCAACTATTTCCAAGGAATAATTAAATGCTACATAACGACCGGAGATAAAAGAACTGACTGTCCTGTGTTGAAAAAGCTCCATGTTGAATTGCACCTGACCGAGTCACGAGACGCGAGTTGCTTCGTGTCTCTGATATTCCGCATGATTTAATTACGAAGCATTCGTGCAGTAAATGCATCTCTTTGCAAAATTACGTATTTCTAAAAACTTGATTAAATTATACTCGGTCATGGAGCACATGGTTTTGATTAAACTCGTTCCCATTAGAAGTGTCTTCTTTTTTTTTATCGAATCTAATCTCTGTCCATCCGGGATCATCCTGGGATCAACCGGCAATTTTCTTGTCGCGAGTAATCGTATTACAGACCAGCTGCGTTCAATTACCACGGTCGACTAAACTTTACATTAACTGCATTAATTACAATTAGCGTTACTACGCGCTGTAGAAATGCTCGTGCAATTCTTCATCCAGCAATCATAGCTGACTCTCTTGTTTCTGCGAATTCCTCGGTCGAAACGATCCGCAGGTGAACTCGATTCTCAATTCTCTTTCAGTTTCATACTGAAACGGATCCAGATATCTGCTTTCGACAACTCTCTTTTATTCACACGATCGAATGTATTGGTCGAGTAGAGAGAGTGTTTTAACAGAGTTAGCGAAAGCGTTTCGGTTATAGGATTCCATCCGGAATCATTAAATAAACTTCACTTCTATGTATCGTTTAAGGTTTCAATTTTATGGTTTAAAAATACCGATGGTTTCTAAATGTATATCTATGATCATTTAAAATTGTTTGCCCCGGAATATTAAACAAAATTTTTAAATCTTTCTATTCTTCCAAATCTAAGGAATAGGATAGAATATGCGAACAAGTATTTTTCTCATCTGAGATAAATAATCTTAGTCGAGAAGGATTACAAAAGTGATAAAATAGGAATTCTCATTACTATTATTATTATTATTATTAATTTTACTTTATGACTACCCATGATTACCAAGTGATTTCGTCAATAGTACAGATTTTTATTGATATTCATTTAATGCAAAGAATTCCATTATTATTACTATCCTACGACAATATCGTAAAAGACTCTGCTCCAGATTTCTCCTCAAGGTACCTGATTTGCATAATTTCAGAAGTAAATCATCCAGATGCTGTACAATTCAAAAGATGTAAAAGTCGTGGCTCTTGATTACGCACAATTTAAATATTCGAAGATTCAAGTCTCGAATCTACTGGAATTTAGGGGTCAGAAAATCTATGCTAACTAGATTCAGAAATTTATGTGATCCGCAGCGCTATAGAGTCTGAAGAATCCAAAAAAAAACCTCAGCTTCTGATCTCGGGATATGAAGATACAGAGATTCAAGCTTCGAAATCTTCGAGCTTTGGAAATCGAAAAATCTATACTCCCGACAAACCGATTTAAATAGAAAATGCAAAAGTTATTCAAGAGTGTGCGAAAGGAAAGAAAGAAGTAGAAGAACGCAAAATCATTCTATTCCGTATGTGGCTCTGTTCTCGATGTAACTGAATCAAAGAAAAGTGAGATGCTTTCCCACTCGGACTAACAACAAGTCGCTTAGCCAGTCTGCCGAAATCTTCTTCGCGAAGCATTCCTATATTAAATTTCTAATGTGCTCGACCAAACAGTGGGCTGGTTTAAATCGAATTAGGTGTAGACCGAAGTCCAGCAGAAGCTCGATGGAAACGAAGTTTTAGTATAGGAATTTCATTCGTGATTTCCGATCTCCTCGAATTTTCAATTCCGTCTCCGGCGTCGAACGATGACGTATCCAGCTACAAAGCTATGGCGGAGACTTTGCAACTTTCGCCATTGCGCAACGTACTAAATGTTTAATAAGACTTTGGACTTTATCGAGGCGCGTATAACGGAGCGAGTTGCAGGAAACATAGCGGCGCAGTTGCGCGTCGAATAACGAAATTATTCCTGCGCTTTTGAACGCGCGTACAACCCGTTCCAATGCTCTCTACGAATACATCTCTGATTCAAATCGAACCTGCCTCGATATGTTTGAGCGTGAGAGAATTTTCAATGAAACGCGACTTTTAAACGACACGCAGGACGACCATACGATCGCATATAAGAGAAACGGGCACGTTAAAGGCTTCGGCTTCAATGAAATTGAAAAAAGAAACGCGTAATGAGAAACGCTACGTCGCGAATATTTGTTGCGGCAATTCTGGTTTATTACGAGCAAGTGGCGGAATTAATAAAATTGTTATGGAATGGCGGACAGTTAGTACGTTAAAAGAATAACCGAGTTCTTGTGATTGGTATCATAAAAAGTACAAACAGTGGTTACAAAAATTATCAGCATATCATTGTACGGTAGAACTCCATTTATATGAAGTTCGCGTTCATATAAGTGGATTCCACAAACACTTAAACTCACTTAATCGAGCATTGATTAAAATTTCGTTCGAATAAGTGCGGTTCTATTTAAGTATCAGTTAATCAGCTGCAAATATATTAAGTTTCGTATTATTATTATTTCTTCTAATAATACTTTCATATTCTACACTATTTTTATTTCACCAGAGAAATTAACAATCGAATTTACCCTTCAAATTTAAGAGACGACAAAATTAGTTCGAACAGTACTACAAAACAATCCGTGGACTAATATTTTAAATACAACAGTGCAATAAATAAGCTTTCATGTATCGAAAATATTTTCCATCTCGTTATAAATTGCGCTTCGGCCCAACTGATGCACCGTGCCGATTTCACAAGCAGCCAGTTCAATCCGATAAAGTAATTTCACTATGAAATTCCGCGTCTGACGACGAAATATTTGCCATCATTCCCAGGACAGTTGCAACGACTGACATTTAATTTATATTGTACTGTGCCCTGCATAGTCGAGCAACAATCGATAACGACTTTAATTAGAATGTTAAAGTCGCGATTCGTTTAAGAACGAACCGAGACGCAACTGTTTCTACACTCATTAAATTAATGCCACCTGATAATTGCTTAATCCGCTACCAATCAAGCTGCTAACGCGTTAAGAGCGCTTGTTAATTTCATCCACTAAATATTTGGATTCAGTTTCCAACACGTGTCGTGTCACTATTAACAGGAAATATGAAATATTGTACGAGAGATGATTATACACAGTATGGAAATTTTGTAGACGGTAAATCATAGTTCATTATAATGACAAATGAGTAAATGTATGGTGACTGCTATAAATTAATCCAATACCTTTAACACGATTAGACGATTAAACGATTCTGTCAACTCTTTCTTTACGTACGACACTCTAAAGACCCTCGACACAATGATTCGTCAACATCCCACGTTATATCGTATGAAAAATCGTTTCCTTCGCCTTTTTCACTTTAGTACGTTCTGAACGCAAGCCAATCTCCTTTCAAGATCGAATACACTCAACTGGTGGCTTTTCTTGATAGATCTAGTTTCTTCCCTTTGTCGACTGTTTCTTTCTTCGCTCAAGGTTAATACGCACCATAATATAAATAAAACAAAAATTGAGCGACCTTATCTGTTAATTAAGAATACTTTAATTAAGAATGAAAAAAAAAATAACGAAGCAAGTAATCAATTTATACCATTAACAATGTCAATAACATTTTATCAAAGATGCGTGAATATAATGCAATGAAAATTGCATGTCAACCAGTTTTTAATTAATTTCATTCAATAAACACTGAATCAGTTACAAAAGAATGCAAAACGATACACTGCCGCTCATAAATATTAGGATATAAAATATATCTATTTAGTATAAAGAGGATTTAAGGAGGTTTCCTATTTAATCATTTTACTATAAATCTGTTATTTTATCCGCTTCGTATCTGCCTTATAATATTAGGCACCAAATAGATATAATTAGAATTTTCCAATAAATGGATAATACTTATGGCCACCGATACACATCTGCATTGTAAATTATTCTAATACTCGATTAAGTTAACCCCACGCTCATTATTCCACGTCATTATTTCATTGCGTTGTTACCTCCGTCATTAAACGTACACGGGTTGGCTAACTCACAAGAGCTAGAGATCGATATATTCGCGATGGTATGCTATGCCTTTTGTATCCTTTAAACGGACGAGCTATCCTGTTGGCTGTTGCGCAATCCTCCCTGCGTGGGGCACTCGTTCGTGTAAGCAGGTTCCAGGCGGAAGAATCGACGTACAATACGGACGTCCAGGTGAATAAATAAAGGTAATGCGAGACCATCGATCAGTCGGTGCAATCTTGCAAAGCTGTTACCGGCTGAAACTCGAGATTCCCGTCACGAAATGAAAATTGCATCAGTTTGTTGTTGTATCGTATGCTGTAAGTGATTTATCGGTGCATTATAGAAAACCTGTGGCTGTAAAGTAAAATGAACGTGAGAGTGATAAAAGCTCGGTTTAGTGGGAAACTTATGGCCACGATTCGTTATGAATTTATTCTACGAATCAAACATATCGAAATAGAAGAAAATTCTTGAAACCTCGTTACCCTGTACGCTTCCCGTGTACATCGTGAAAACGAACAGAACTGAGATCGAGGGAAAAGATTTTTATGATTTTCATGTTTGATCAAGAGGAATAAAATTGTAAAATTGAGCGAAAACTCACTTGCAAACGAAGTAAACGAGCGAAAAGCACAATGAAACAAGCAGAACACTGACCACCGTCTATTATTTATTAATCCATTGAGTGAATTCTACGTTCTATTAGATCGCAAAATGCAAACTTTGTTACCAACTGCTATCGCGTTAGGTGATAATTGTTTGAACGCTCTCCTTGTGGCTTGTTCATGAAACACACGAATCGTTTGTAACGATTGATTAACCCTGTTACGATCATCGAACTTTTATATTCGTCTATATATATATATATATATATCTACATATACATACGTAAATTCTATGAGTGTATGCATTGTAGTCCTCGAGCGTTTCATTTATCGGAAAATGCTCCTATCTGAATGGGCATCTGGTGTAAGTCACGACCTAAAAGCGAAGTGAAACGAGGGGAAAGGGGAAAGTAGCGCACGCCATATGATAACTCGAACACGAAATGTGGTAGCAAAGTTGACGAGCAACTTCAAGTTTGTCGTGCAACTTTTTTAAAGCTAGCTGAACGAAGTTACGTAGGCGTTATGCTGACACGGGCATGACAAAGCAGCAGGAAGTGGCTAAAAACGGATCCTCCGTTCGTAAACAACTCTCAACTAATAATAATTTCTCTTCAGCTTCGTGTTATTCGTGGTTCTTCTTTCGCGAAGTTATAAACTCCCCCGAGAGTCCGATCGCATCAACCATCGAATTACGAAGCTATAGGAACAGAGGAAAGTTCCAAAGTAGCTGAATTTTGACACTACGTATCGAGCCAAAATATAGAGCTTTTAGCTCGTTGACAAGCCAATAACGCGCTGTGAAATATTTGTCAATTTTTTATACGATAGAAATTGAAGAATATTTTGATACTTTAATGACACTCTCTTGTAACGCTCACGTAATTTGTGTGTACGTTTGTGTGTGTGTGTGTGTTTTGATAACTATTTATTTACCCAGGAAACGATTATACTTAAAACAAAAAATTTATTATTGCTTGACGTTTAGATAAGATATATGTGAACGGAGATTCAAAGGGTGATATCCAAAATTCTTAAAATACCCGAAGCAAGATCTAATTCTAGATTGTAGTAACATATATATATATATATATATTTACCGCATATTCTTCGTTTGCATATAAAAATAAAAACAGGGCGAATCTTTGCTACAACCCGATATATCCGAAAATTATCATCAATTTTATATTTGCCCCCTTAAATATAAGCCTTCTTTAAAATATCCAATAAAAAAGTGTTAATTCTGCTAGGTTATAACTTATAATTATCTCCGTTTTCTCGGATCGTAGAAAAAGATAAAAACACAAATTTATGTAACAGCCCTATATATACTCTAAACTTATTGTCGTTTTTATACTTTTCCATAAATTTCACTTTTACCCCTATTGTCGTTTAATGTCCTCGTGAGATCGAAAATCGTTAATAAAGTTAGCAATAAAGACTGCTAGATATCCAGGCAACTAAAGCTTTACCAGATAAATGTCCAGAAGCGAGTATTGTGGTGTGCAATCGAGCGGCGAAAATGTTCGTGAGAATTTCGAGGAGACTGGCGTCGGGTTTCGCTCGGGAAAATCCGACGCGATAACATCGGAGTTTCACTCTGGCAATTCCCTTTAACGAAGTGACGAATTTCTTATGGAGAATGAGCTCACCGACGCCAGGGCACTCTGCAAATTGCAAATTGCCTTGGTTTGTTGCCCGTGAAATTGTCGCTTTCCCTTCGAAACGTCACGCTCTAAACTGCAAACACAAATTTTTGGATCCCGGCGAGATTACCACGAATGCCACGGAAATTTTTCCACTATTTCCCCATGATACGCGACATTCTTCCGCCACGAATTGTACTTCAGATTCAACTTCGTCACTTTATCTTCTCTGAAGTGTCATGCCTGAATTATGCAAACTTCGCTACCGCCGGAGGGAGAAAAATCCCTTTCTATTTTTAAAACAATAGTAAAGAAAATCTTACGGCACCTCTTGTGAGAATTCAATTAATGAAACGTATTTCTACGATATTAACGCAAAATATTGACAACTCGCAGAAAAGTAGCAAACACTAGAAGCTGCTGCAATTTCACGAAATAGCGGAACGAAACAACGTCGATGTAATTTCCTGCCACGCCAGTTTTATGTATTTTGTCCTGACGACGGCAGATTGAAATTAATAATTCATTTTCGGAAAAAGATATTCTATCGTATTTGCGCACCTCTTTCTGGCAATGTCATCTACATCGATCGCATGAAAAATTTTTCGTACTAATGAAAATCGTAACCTGAATCACCGGTGACTACCAAGTGGGTCAACAAGTTAGGAAGCTTGAAGTTTCGTTCTACAATTTATGTGCATCCATCCAATTTCCAGCGAAATACGTATAGTAAACTGTATACCTGTTCGAAGGAAGATAAACGAACGCCAATTGTTAATTCGAGTGTGATAAATACATCTTCTTTCGCTTTATCGACTTCGTCACCGAAATTTATCACGACAAGTGTCGTTCATACGCTGTCCATTTTACAATTCGTCATTATGAATTCTGTCACAACAGCTCGCGTATTTAATCGGAAATCAAAATATTAAAATATACCGTCTCTGTCGCGTTGTAATCGTTACAAAGATGAATAGGGTGAATTAGAGATGAAAATTGGAGGGATTCAAAAGCCAGTTCCGATTTTTCGAGAAAACATGTTGAAGGCAATATATAATATGTTCTTTCACTCGTTATATTACATTTCCCCTTTATCCATCATCCATTTGACAACGATAACAAACAAGAGATAATAACATGAAAATGCGTAATTAATCCTGCCACGCTCGATGTTACGTATACGCTAGATTGTACCGTAACAAACAAATTATTAACTAAATATACGATAAATATACAGTCAGTTGCGTAGATATTATCGAATTTGAAAAGTACTCTGTATATTTATCTTGATATCAAAATGCGTATACTTTACACCAGTATATATAGAACAGGTATATATTATAAAATAATATATACTCGCAGTATACGCTCATATACGCTCAGTATATCAACTAATTTTCAGCAGGAATTTAAAAATTACAGAACACTTAATTCGTAAAACTCTTGGTACAAAATTATAAGAAAAATTACGAAATTTACACGGTATTTGTTAACAGAAATGTCGAATGACATCATGAATATTTGTTCTTCTAGTTATGGTTCAAGTTTTGTCAAGTGTACATACCACGTTTTCCTAGCAGAAACATCAGAGAAACTATGATTCCATTATCGATAATTGATAAAAAGAAATGTATCTCTATAATATGGAGCTCAAAACGGGTTTGAAACGAAAATAGTTTTCGCGACGACAAATTCGAAAAACCGCTGCGTCCCCATTTACACAGCTTCTGACTGATGCAATCAAGCTGTACTTTCACGCAGAACATCGTTAGGCTACCCTCGGACAATCAATATATTACCAATATTACAAGGTTCTGTGGCGGCACTCGACAACAAATACCGCCACCCGACACTAACTTCCAC